>NW_027195342.1:110000-127500 GCF_038502225.1 Cherax quadricarinatus | reverse complement strand
AGTATTCCCTGATCCATTGCAGTGCCTTCCCTGTTATTCCTGCTTGGTCCTCCAGTTTTTGCACTAATCTCTTGTGTGGTACTGTGTCAAACGCCTTCTTGCAGTCTAAGAAAATGCAATCCACCCACCCCTCTCTCTCTTGTCTTACTGCTGTCACCATGTCATAGAACTCCAGTAGGTTTGTGACACAGGATTTCCCGTCTCTGAAACCATGTTGTCTGCTGGTGATGAGATCATTCCTTTCTAGATGTTCCACCACTCTTCTCCTGATAATCTTCTCCATGATTTTGCATACTATACGTGTCAGTGACACTGGTCTGTAGTTTAGTGCTTCATGTCTGTCTCCTTTTTTAAAGATTGGTACCACATTTGCTGTCTTCCATGCCTCAGGCAATCTCCCTGTTTCGATAGATGTATTGGATATTGTTGTTAGGGGTACACATTGCGCCTCTGCTCCCTCTCTCAGGACCCATGGAGAGATGTTATCTGGCCCCATTGCCTTTGAGGTATCTAGCTCACTCAGAAGCCTCTTCACTTCTTCCTCGGTTGTGTGTACTGTGTCCAGCACATGGTGGTGTACCCCACCTCTCCGTCTTTCTGGAGCCCCTTCTGTCTCCTCTGTGAACACTTCTTTGAATCTCTTGTTGAGTTCCTCACATACTTCACTGTCATTTCTTGTTGTCTCTCCTCCTTCCTTCCTTAGCCTGATTACCTGTGTGTGTGTGTGTGTGTGTGTGTGTGTGTGTGTGTGGGTATGTGTTTGTGTGTGTGTGTGTGTGTGTGTGTGTGTGTGTGTGTGTGTGTGTGTGTGTGTGTGTGTCCAGTCCCTGGACTTATTATCTACCTCTGTAATCTTTTGACTACCACGCACAGGTGGGTATGGGGTAGTGACAAATTCCGTAGAATTTGTCGGTGCTTTCTCTTTAAATTAACATTCTTCATCATAGTCATACTGTTTTCTAGCGTGTTTACATGTCTGTTTCTAAACGATCGAAAACAATACTAGGAATTATATATTCGTTATTTAACATTTAACCTAGATTGTTCCTAATTAAATCTCAGTTAAGCTCAAATAACGAGATTAAATAATGTGAATAGGAACAAGCAGTAGCGGGAGGAGTTGAAAACAGTAGACTCATGTCCAGTGCGACGAGCTGCAGGTAGACATTTTATCCTCAGACTAACAGTATCTGTATTCTTTCTACAAAGAAACTGTTCTAATTACGTATCTATGTCTCTGCCTGTATATTTACATGCATACATATTTCTAATTATATTTTCATTTGTAAGTATAAAATTGTATATTTTTTGACAAATATGAGAACCATCTCCAACTATGAAGCAAAACTCACACCCTGGTACATTTGGGTGTGAGATTTGCCCCATAAAAGTTCTCGGATGAAATGTAGTTGGTGTAAGTGGTTCCCTCAACGAATTTTTTTTTATATTTTATTTAAAACATACAATACATTAAATAAATAAAGGTGTACATTATCGGATCATACACAGCCAATATATATTCTTCATTGTCAAATCACACTGTACGTTTTACTTTGCTCGTACCCAAACATTCCCTCATCACCTGTACAGTTCATCCCTTAACACTTATGCTAAATACAAGTTTATGCAATGTTACACTTGACAGCAATCAAAACCAATGCAATTTTCAGTAATCTGTTAAATATATACACTTGACGCAACATTATAGATGTATTATGCCATTAAACATAATTCCATTAAAACTATATAAAACTGTGTAAGTTATACAAACTAAAGACAATCCTCTTACCCTTCATGTTCTAATTACAATATATACACTGAATAACTGCATAGTAAAAATTCAAACAGTAAACCTACACCCCCCCCTTTAACCCCATTTCACCATATTTTACAACAACTCACCATTATTCATTTAATTAACTACTCAACAATAGTAATAAAAGCCTCCTGCTATCCTAACATCACAATTGATATTAATACAAGAACACAGTATCGGATCTTCCACATACAATATTAATACAAGAACACAGTATCGGATCATCCACATACAATATTAATACAAGAACACAGTATCGGATCTTCCACATACAATATTAATACAAGAACACAGTATCGGATCTTCCACATACAATATTAATACAAGAACACAGTATCGGATCTTCCACATACAATATTAATACAAGAACACAGTATCGGATCTTCCACATACAATATTAATACAAGAACACAGTATCGGATCTTCCACATACAATATTAATACAAGAACACAGTATCGGATCATCCACATACAATATTAATACAAGAACACAGTATCGGATCTTCCACATACAATATTAATACAAGAACACAGTATCGGATCATCCACATACAATATTAATACAAGAACACAGTATCGGATCTTCCACATACAATATTAATACAAGAACACAGTATCGGATCTTCCACATACAATATTAATACAAGAACACAGTATCGGATCATCCACATACAATATTAATACAAGAACACAGTATCGGATCTTCCACATACAATATTAATACAAGAACACAGTATCGGATCTTCCACATACAATATTAATACAAGAACACAATATCGGATCTTCCACATACAATATTAATACAAGAACACAATATCGGATCTTCCACATACAATATTAATACAAGAACACAATATCGGATCTTCCACATACAATATTAATACAAGAGCACAGTATCGGATCTTCCACATACAATATTAATACAAGAACACAGTGTCGGATCTTCCACATACAATATTAATACAAGAACACAGTATCGGATCTTCCACATACAATATTAATACAAGAACACAGTATCGGATCTTCCACATACAATATTAATACAAGAACACATTATCGGATCTTCCACATACAATATTAATACAAGAACACAGTATCGGATCTTCCACATACAATATTAATACAAGAACACAGTATCGGATCTTCCACATACAATATAAAAGCAACAGCGTCACAAATAAAAAACTCACTGAACATTTAACTCTGCGCTGAGACAAAAAATTTCTCATCACCTGTACAGATTGTCCCGTTACATCGATGCCAAATAAAAATGTATACAATTTTAAACATTACATCTATTAAATAATAAACATTGCAATATGCTTTAATAGACAATTAAATATACGTCACTCCACAGGTATATGCATAATACCATTATACAGAAATCCCCAATCCCCTTTTCATCTGCTAATTACAAAGTACACTCATACAAGTACTTAAGTAAAAATCCATACATTATTACCATTATCCCCCCCTTTCTTTTTTTTTCTTCTGTGTACCATATTTCACAACATTTGACAGTTGTTCAAACAAAAAAAGATATAATTATAATTTACTTAATTTAAACTGAAGGACATAGTACTATGACTCAAAAAACGAGAACGCTTCAATAGTTAAGAATGCCAACAGACATGTTAATATTACACTTGAAAAATTAGACGCACTCACTTTATACGTATACCCAGATTTAAGTTGACATATAATATCACATGATATATGATTGAAAAGTATATTTACAAGATTATCATATTTGCTCAACATAATATATAACTACCTAACCGATTTTATAAGCCTCCTCGCTTCCCCGTCGCCACCCATGTTATAAAACGTCAACAATGAAAGCTTTGCCCTATCAAAAGAGTATTCTATCAAAAATTTTATGCCAGGTATACACTCCTCCCCCCTCCCCCCCATATTGCAGAGACCAATTCTATCCATCCATTACACCATTAATTCACGCAACCTTCTCACATTCAATACCCTATACGGAACTGGAAAATCTATATCCCACCTTCGTCCATACACGACTTCAATCCTACATTTTGTTTTATAAAAATGCCCTGTTAAAGCCCTTATTCGCACTTTCCCCTCCACCTCCCTCATAGCCCACGATATAGTAATATAATCCACAACTAAATACATGACCGCCCTTCTCACGCTATCACCCACTCTCTCTATATCCAAACTCAATGCTTTCAACACCATTAACGTACCTCCTCCTACCATATCCAAGACACTACGAAACCATAAACGTACCCTTGCTATACCCTCACAAAAATACACCACATGATATGCAGTCTCCGCCTCCCCGCACAAAACACAACTCGTGGACTGCACAACATTCATCTGATACATACGTACTTTAGTGGGTAATATCCCGTGTAAAAACCTATACTTTAAACGTAACTTACGAAACGCTCCCCAGATACCTGCCCAGTTATATAAAGGAAAGACACTTTCCTCCTCCATCACCTCATTACCCTTCACAGTCCTTCCCAAAACTCGCACCAACACTTTTCCCGGTATGCTAACCCTCAACAAATATCTTTACATACACATACACTTCTCCAATTCCCTACCCCCCCCACCACTGCCTCACATCATCCATAACCTCACTCACCCTTACACCCTGATCCTCACCCAACCGTATATAACTATGTTTCACATACATGCTTTTCAATCTACTACACAGGGGAATCAATCCTAATCCACCCCTCCCCAATGATGTTGTCACAACTGTCTGCTTAAGCCAATGATAACCATTCTCCAAATAAAACGCATTACCTTCTTTTGAACCAACCTCACATCATTCTTCATCAACGGGTAAACCACTGCCACATGTCACAATTTAGGATAAACGAGTGTATTTGCAACTATGACCCTCTGATGGATCGTCAGCTCACTCGACCGTATTCCCCCTAGTCTCTTTAATACCCTTACGGAATTGGCATCTCTAGCTTCCTGCACTTCCCGTCTGTTCACTACCCCACAGACTTTAATTTGATCTACTACCTGCCAACTATAATTTTGTGCCAAGTTCCCTCCCACCAATGAACCAACCTCTAACAATTTAGACTTAACTCCATTAAGACACATTCCTGTTGCCCTACTAAATTTCTCAATGATGCGACCTACATTTCTTAATCCCTCCTCTCCCCCAACTAAAACCGTCGTAACATCAGCATACCCAACTATACCAGGAGCGCACCGCTGTCGTATTCCCCCTTCACTAACCCCAAAATTAATCATCCTATATAGAGGATCTTGCAGACATGGAAATAGGATTTGAGACATGGGACAGCCCTGTCTCAGTCCCCTACCCATACTAACTACCTTCCCCACACGTCCATTGATTTGCACCTGTAATACTGCGCCTTCGTATAATGTTTCGGCCCATCGGACAATTTCCTCGCCAAAACCCATACGCCTCATTATCATCCATAACGTCTCTCGCTCTACACAATCATAAGCAGCCTTCCAATCGAATGCAAGTACACCCCCTCCACTCTTCCTCCGATCATCTATATAGTCCTTTATCCTGCCATGTCCACTAATCATTGACCGCCCCGGCACACGCAATTGTCCCTTATCTATAACTCTCCCAATAACACTACGTAACCTATTACTTAAAACCCTTGCAAACAATTTATAATCACCTCACATTAAAGATAAACCTCTATAATCCATGATGCTATTCTGCACTTCCCCCTTCGGAATCATGACAACGACCCCTGTTCGTTGCATCATACCCATGCATCCCTTTACCTTCATTTCATTCAACAAACTCACTAAGCATTCCTTCAAGACCTCCCAGTTACTTAAATAAAAATCATTTGGAATGCCTTCAATCCCTGGCGTTTTTCTGACACTCATCCCCTGTAACGCCTCCAACACCTCGTCTTCTCTTATCGGTCCCTCTATCTCCACCCTGTCTTCTGCTTCCAGGGTTCGTGTTATCCCTTCCTCCATAATATGCAAGTCCCTCATCTTCGTATTACCCCCTCTCATATATATCTCGAACCATTTATCCGCAAAACCAGTCATACCTTCAGTCGTTACCAACCGCTGTCCCACCGTATACCCACCCACGTCCTGATGTACTTCTAACTTTAACATATTCATTATATTTTGCCGGATCTTTAATCGCCGCAGAACGCAAGCTGATAGTTTATCACCCCATAAAACATCTTCCAACCCACTCTTTAATCTTTCACCATCAAACCTTGCATTCTGCATCTCCAGAATTGCGTCTTTATACCCTCAATCTCCGATACCGAATAAACTCCATGACTATCTACATAACACTGTTTTAACTGTCCCTCCAAATACCTCTGTAATCCATATTTCCATTGTCCAACCTCCCTTCCTTTCCTCATATAAAAACTACGAATTCCTGGTTTAGTACATTGCTCCCACCGTAGTAATACATCACCTCCCAGCTTGCCTTGATTCCATTCATTTTTCCACCATTCGGCAACTCACCCCAACCCACGTCCACAACCACCCCTCTATGATCCGAGAATACTACATTTACAGTTTCGATATTGTTAACTTGTATCCCAGGAGAGACATAAATGCGGTCCAAGTGTGCTGCATAGCCACTCACATAAGTATGCGCCACCTCCCACCCCTCCCCACTCACTATATCTACTAATCCTACTCCCCCTAATACATCCCGAAGGACCCCCAACACACACCTAGCTCCTCTCGGCTCCACATCCTTCCTACGGATCACACAATTCCAATCCCCCCCAAATATTGTATATATAGGAAGCCCTCGCATATGATAAATAAGAACATCCCTCACAAAATCTTTCTTTACGCGCCTATTGCTGTCTGCAGGCATATAAACACTTACTAAACTCACAGGAACCCCACCCCATGTACCATCCACCCTTACTAGTCTCCCATCCCCCCCTTCTTCCCAGTGTAACATTTGAATCGGACTGGTCTCCGCTATCAAAACAGCAGCACCTCCCTTAATTAAGTTTACCTGTATATCCAGCATAAACTTTGTACCCATCAACTATTAAATCCCGACCTAACTTAAAATTATGCTCTTGTAAAAGGATGAACTGTACCCCATATCGCCTTAAAAAGGCACTGAACATCCTCCTCTTCCCTTCGGCCCTGAGGCCATTTATATTCAATGTTAAACACTTAAAAATGCTAACGGGGGCTTACCAATCGATCTCTTACCATGTGTTTCTTTACGTTTTTGATCAGTATTCTTTTCACTATGCCCATTCCTAGTCACGTCTTTCCCCTTCCCCTTACCCCCTCCCCCCCTGACTTTCCTAGCCATATCCACAGTTTGTTTTTTACCCGAACGTTGTGCAGGCGTAAGGAAATCATCTCTGTCCGAGGCAACTGCCTTCCTCTTACGTGAAGCCGCAACAGTGATCATCTCTTTCGGACTGCCTTCCCTGTGTATTTCAACAACAGTTTCACAAAGCCCTTGTGTTTGCCCATCCCTCCTACTCACATTGCCTCCCTCATGTACCCCTCCCTGATTCATATGCTGCTCATGCAAGCCTATATTCAGCATTCCAGCTTCATGCTGATCATCCAAAAATTCCTGCATAACATTATTTATGTCAGCCGACACTTCACTACCCAAATCCACTTGTTCCACCTCTTCCTCCATACATATTTTCTCAACGTCCTGTGTTACCTCCTGTAACGTAGCACACTCCTCTGGACTGTCATCCACAATCTCACTCCACGTCCTACGTGCCCGAATATGTTCTCCTGTAGACTGAGACATCACCTCTCTTTCCTTTTCCCTTCCTGTCCCTGCTCCCTGTGACCCGGTCGCCGAACGTCGTGGACACTGTGCAGCCACATGTTCAAATGCACCACACGATCGACAGGTTCTCCTTTGCCCGGCATATGTGACATATACCTGAGTTTTAAAATCACTCAACGCCACAAATGAAGGTATGGATCGCCGCAAGGACATTTTGAGAGTGAAAGATCCGTCACGCAGTCCCGCATACATACCATCTAACCATCGTCCAATCGTTGCCTGATGTATCACTCCATACTCCGCAAACAACGCTTTGATGTCTTCTTCATCCACCTCAAAGGGGACATTCCGTATTTTTACCCAAGTATAATACTTGGACACGTCTCTCATTCTCACTTCTAAACCAGGGTTAACCGTCATACACACATCCTGGTACTGGTCCACCATCTTGTCACACGTCACAATACATCAGGACGAAAACAACAGTCAAGGACCAGGTAATCAGGCTAAGGAAGGAAGGAGGAGAGACAACAAGAAATGACAGTGAAGTATGTGAGGAACTCAACAAGAGATTCAAAGAAGTGTTCACAGAGGAGACAGAAGGGGCTCCAGAAAGACGGAGAGGTGGGGCACACCACCATGTGCTGGACACAGTGCACACAACCGAGGAAGAAGTAAAGAGGCTTCTGAGTGAGCTAGATACCTCAAAGGCAATGGGGCCAGATAACATCTCCCCATGGGTATTGAGAGAGGGAGCAGAGGCACTATGTGTACCGCTAACAACAATATTCAATACATCTATCGAAACAGGGAGATTGCCTGAGGCATGGAAGACAGCAAATGTAGTCCCAATCTTTAAAAAAGGAGACAGACATGAAGCAATAAACTACAGACCAGTGTCACTGACATGTATAGTATGCAAAATCATGGAGAAGATTATCGGGAGAAGAGTGGTGGAACACCTAGAAAGGAACGATCTCATCAACAGCAGCCAACATGGTTTCAGGGACGGGAAATCCTGTCACAAACCTACTGGAGTTCTATGACATGGTGACAGCAGTAAGACAAGAGAGAGAGGGGTGGGTGGATTGCATTTTCTTGGACAGCAAGAAGACGTTTGACACAGTTCCACACAAGAGATTGGTGCAAAAACTGGAGGACCAAGCAGGGATAACAGGGAAGGCACTACAATGGATCAAGGAATAGTTGACAGGAAGACAGCAGCGAGTCATGGTACGTGGCGAGGTGTCAGAGTGGGCACCTGTGACCAGCGGGGTCCCACAGGGGTCAGTCCTAGGACCAGTGCTGTTTCTGGTATTTGTGAACGACATGACGGAAGGAATAGACTCTGAGGTGTCCCTGTTTGCAGATGACGTGAAGTTGATGAGAAGAGTTCATTCGATCGAAGACCAGGCAGAACTACAAAGGGATCTGGACAGGCTGCAGACCTGGTCCAGCAATTGGCTCCTGGAGTTCAATCCCACCAAGTGCAAAGTCATGAAGATTGGGGAAGGGTAAAGAAGACCGCAGACGGAGTACAGTCTAGGGGGCCAAAGACTACAAACCTCACTCAAGGAAAAAGATCTAGGGGTGAGTATAACACCAGGCACATCTCCTGAAGCGCACATCAACCAAATAACTGCTGCAGCATATGGGCGCCTAGCAAACCTCAGAACAGCATTCCGACATCTTAATAAGGAATCATTCAGGACCCTGTACACCGTGTACGTTAGGCCCATATTGGAGTATGCGGCACCAGTTTGGAACCCACACCTAGCCAAGCACGTAAAGAAACTAGAGAAAGTGCAAAGGTTTGCAACAAGGCTAGTCCCAGAGCTAAGAGGTATGTCCTACGAGGAGAGGTTAAGGGAAATCAACCTGACGACACTGGAGGACAGGAGAGATAGGGGGGACATGATAACGACATACAAAATACTGAGAGGAATTGACAAGGTGGACAAAGACAGGATGTTCCAGAGATTGGACACAGTAACAAGGGGACACAGTTGGAAGCTGAAGACACAGATGAATCACAGGGATGTTAGGAAGTATTTCTTCAGCCACAGAGTGGTCAGTAAGTGGAATAGTTTGGGAAGTGATGTAGTGGAGGCAGGATCCATACATAGCTTTAAGCAGAGGTATGATAAAGCTCACGGCTCAAGGAGAGTGACCTAGTAGCGATCAGTGAAGAGGCGGGGCCAGGAGCTCGGACTCGACCCCCGCAACCTCAACTAGGTGAGTACTAGGTGAGTACACACACACACACACACACACATATAACATATACATATATATATATATATATATATATATATATATATATATATATATATATATATATATATATATATATATATATATATATATGCCACCTTTATATCAACAATGTATCTCTTAAATCTTCTGTGCCATATTATGTAATAAAATATTCCTATTGGTAAAAAAAAAAATAGTTTAAAAGATGGGGTGGTAGGGGAAGTGGAATATTCAAATGGCTTCAGGAAGAAATCCAAATATTCTTCCTTGAAGCCTTTTTATCCACTTCTCCGAGGCTATGGGTCCCACAATTTACACCAGAGGTGGACCCCATCATATATATGTATATATATATAAATATATATATATATATATATATATTTATTTTTTTTTTTATTATCACACCGGCCGATTCCCACCAAGGCAGGGTGGCCCGAAAAAGAAAAACTTTCACCATCATTCACTCCATCACTGTCTTGCCAGAAGGGTGCTTTACACTACAGTTTTTAAACTGCAACATTAACACCCCTCCTTCAGAGTGCAGGCACTGTACTTCCCATCTCCAGAACTCAAGTCCGGCCTGCCGGTTTCCCTGAATCCCTTCATAAATGTTACTTTGCTCACACTCCAACAGCACGTCAAGTATTAAAAACCATTTGTCTCCATTCACTCCTATCAAACACGCTCACGCATGCCTGCTGGAAGTCCAAGCCCCTCGCACACAAAACCTCCTTTACCCCCTCCCTCCAACCCTTCCTAGGCCGACCCCTACCCCGCCTTCCTTCCACTACAGACTGATACACTCTTGAAGTCATTCTGTTTCGCTCCATTCTCTCTACATGTCCGAACCACCTCAACAACCCTTCCTCAGCCCTCTGGACAACAGTTTTGGTAATCCCGCACCTCCTCCTAACTTCCAAACTACGAATTCTCTGCATTATATTCACACCACACATTGCCCTCAGACATGACATCTCCACTGCCTCCAGCCTTCTCCTCGCTGCAACATTCATCACCCACGCTTCACACCCATATAAGAGCGTTGGTAAAACTATACTCTCATACATTCCCCTCTTTGCCTCCAAGGACAAAGTTCTTTGTCTCCACAGACTCCTAAGTGCACCACTCACTCTTTTTCCCTCATCAATTCTATGATTCACCTCATCTTTCATAGACCCATCCGCTGACACGTCCACTCCCAAATATCTGAATACGTTCACCTCCTCCATACTCTCTCCCTCCAATCTGATATTCAATCTTTCATCACCTAATCTTTTTGTTATCCTCATAACCTTACTCTTTCCTGTATTCACCTTTAATTTTCTTCTTTTGCACACCCTACCAAATTCATCCACCAATCTCTGCAACTTCTCTTCAGAATCTCCCAAGAGCACAGTGTCATCAGCAAAGAGCAGCTGTGACAACTCCCACTTTGTGTGTGATTCTTTATCTTTTAACTCCACGCCTCTTGCCAAGACCCTCGCATTTACTTCTCTTACAACCCCATCTATAAATATATTAAACAACCACGGTGACATCACACATCCTTGTCTAAGGCCTACTTTTACTGGGAAAAAATTTCCCTCTTTCCTACATACTCTAACTTGAGCCTCACTATCCTCGTAAAAACTCTTCACTGCTTTCAGTAACCTACCTCCTACACCATACACTTGCAACATCTGCCACATTGCCCCCCTATCCACCCTGTCATACGCCTTTTCCAAATCCATAAATGCCACAAAGACCTCTTTAGCCTTATCTAAATACTGTTCACTTATATGTTTCACTGTAAACACCTGGTCCACACACCCCCTACCTTTCCTAAAGCCTCCTTGTTCATCTGCTATCCTATTCTCCGTCTTACTCTTAATTCTTTCAATTATAACTCTACCATACACTTTACCAGGTACACTCAACAGACTTATCCCCCTATAATTTTTGCACTCTCTTTTATCCCCTTTGCCTTTATACAAAGGAACTATGCATGCTCTCTGCCAATCCCTAGGTACCTTACCCTCTTCCATACATTTATTAAATAATTGCACCAACCACTCCAAAACTATATCCCCACCTGCTTTTAACATTTCTATCTTTATCCCATCAATCCCGGCTGCCTTACCCCCTTTCATTTTACCTACTGCCTCACGAACTTCCCCCACACTCACAACTGGCTCTTCCTCACTCCTACAAGATGTTATTCCTCCTTGCCCTATACACGAAATCACAGCTTCCCTATCTTCATCAACATTTAACAATTCCTCAAAATATTCCTTCCATCTTCCCAATACCTCTAACTCTCCATTTAATAACTCTCCTCTCCTATTTTTAACTGACAAATCAATTTGTTCTCTAGGCTTTCTTAACTTGTTAATCTCACTCCAAAACTTTTTCTTATTTTCAACAAAATTTGTTGATAACATCTCACCCACTCTCTCATTTGCTCTCTTTTTACATTGCTTCACCACTCTCTTAACCTCTCTCTTTTTCTCCATATACTCTTCCCTCCTTGCATCACTTCTACTTTGTAAAAACTTCTCATATGCTAACTTTTTCTCCCTTACTACTCTCTTTACATCATCATTCCACCAATCGCTCCTCTTCCCTCCTGCACCCACTTTCCTGTAACCACAAACTTCTGCTGAACACTCTAACACTACATTTTTAAACCTACCCCATACCTCTTCGACCCCATTGCCTATGCTCTCATTAGCCCATCTATCCTCCAATAGCTGTTTATATCTTACCCTAACTGCCTCCTCTTTTAGTTTATAAACCTTCACCTCTCTCTTCCCTGATGCTTCTATTCTCCTTGTATCCCATCTACCTTTTACTCTCAGTGTAGCTACAACTAGAAAGTGATCTGATATATCTGTGGCCCCTCTATAAACATGTACATCCTGAAGTCTACTCAACAGTCTTTTATCTACCAATACATAATCCAACAAACTACTGTCATTTCGCCCTACATCATATCGTGTATACTTATTTATCCTCTTTTTCTTAAAATATGTATTACCTATAACTAAACCCCTTTCTATACAAAGTTCAATCAAAGGGCTCCCATTATCATTTACACCTGGCACCCCAAACTTACCTACCACACCCTCTCTAAAAGTTTCTCCTACTTTAGCATTCAAGTCCCCTACCACAATTACTCTCTCACTTGGTTCAAAGGCTCCTATACATTCACTTAACATCTCCCAAAATCTCTCTCTCTCCTCTGCATTCCTCTCTTCTCCAGGTGCATACACGCTTATTATGACCCACTTCTCGCATCCAACCTTTACTTTAATCCACATAATTCTTGAATTTACACATTCATATTCTCTTTTCTCCTTCCATAACTGATCATTTAACATTACTGCTACCCCTTCCTTTGCTCTAACTCTCTCAGATACTCCAGATTTAATCCCATTTATTTCCCCCCACTGAAACTCTCCTACCCCCTTCAGCTTTGTTTCGCTTAGGGCCAGGACATCCAACTTCTTTTCATTCATAACATCAGCAATCATCTGTTTCTTGTCATCCGCACTACATCCACGCACATTTAAGCAACCCAGTTTTATAAAGTTTTTCTTCTTCTCTTTTTTTAGTAATTGTATACAGGAGAAGGGGTTACTAGCCCATTGCTCCCGGCATTTTAGTCGCCTCATACGACACGCATGGCTTACGGAGGAAAGATTCTTTTCCACTTCCCCATGGACAATAGAAGAAATAAAAAAGAACAAGAGCTATTTAGAAAAAGGAGAAAAACCTAGATGTATGTATATATATATGCATGTGCGTGTCTGTGAAGTGTGACCAAAGTGTAAGTAGGAGTAGCAAGATATCCCTGTTATCTTAGCGTGTTTATGAGACAGAAAAAGAAACCAGCAATCCTACCATCATGCAAAACAGTTACAGGCTTTTGTTTCACAGTCATCTGGCAGGACGGTAGTACTTCCCTGGGTGGTTGCTGTCTACCAACCTACTACCTATGTATATATATATATATATATATATATATATATATATATATATATATATATATATATATATAATATTGCTACTACTTTATTCCTGTGAAGGGCAGTACTGATGAGCACACTTAAATACTTAATTTTACTTATCTGGGCCTAGTGGTGCGTGGCATCTTGGCCATGTGAGGCCAGTGTTTCTTCCACGATATTTTCCTAAAATTTTCATTCATTTTTAAACTGATCACTAATTTAACTATCTCCTCATGCGGAGTTTGAGCAGTTTTTATTTATCCTTTCTGATAGTACGACTGTAATGGTCCAAGTCGGACCGAAACGTCGTCGTAAGCTCCCCTCTCCAATTTGCGAGTAATTTATGTATTCCACTCACGGTATTGTGCCTTTTTCTTATTTAAAATTGATCGCATTGTTTATTATCTAGTTTATATGCAAGTCTGTTTATAACGTCAATATAATGTATGGTAAGATTCTCGGTATAACGTCAGTATACTGTGGTAAGATTCTCGGTATAACGTCAGTATACTGTGGTAAGATTCTCGGTATAACGTCAGTAAACTGTGGTAAGATTCTCGGTATAACGTCAGTATACTGTGGTAAGATTCTCGGTATAACGTCAGTATACTGTGGAAAGATTCTCGGAATAACGTCAGTATACTGTGGTAAGATTCTCGGTATAACGTCAGTATATTGTGGTAAGATTCTCGGTATAACGTCAATATAATGTATGGTAAGATTCTCGGTATAACGTCAATATAATGTGTGACAAGATTCTCGGTATAACGTCAGTATGTGTGATAAGATTCTCGGTATAACGTCAGTTTAATGTGTGGTAAGATTCTCGGTATAACGTCAATGTGTGTGGTAGGATTCTTGGTATAACTTCAGTATAATGTGTGGTAAGATTCTCGGTATAACCTCAATATAATGTATGGTAAGATTCTCGGTATAACGTCAATATAATGTGTGGCAAGATTCTCGGTATAACGTCAGTATAATGTGTGGTAAGATTCTCGGTATAACGTCAATATAATGTATGGTAAGATTCTTGGTATAACTTCAGTATAATGTATGGTAAGATTCTCGGTATAACGTCAATATAATGTGTTTACCTGGAGTTTACCTGGAGAGAGTTCCGGGGGTCAACGCCCCCGCGGCCCGGTCTGTGACCAGGCCTCCTGGTGGATCAGAGCCTGATCAACCAGGCTGTTACTGCTGGGCTTGGCCTCCCTAGTTTTGAAGGTTCTCATTATCCATCCTGTCATTTTTCTAGCAGATGCGATTGATACAATGTTATGGTCCTTGAAGGTGAGATCCTCCGACATGATCACTCCCAGGTCTTTGACGTTGGTGTTTCGCTCTATGTTGTGGCCAGAATTTGTTTTGTACTCTGATGAAGATTTAATTTCCTCGTGTTTACCATATCCGAGAAATTGAAGTTTCTCATCGTTGAACTTCCTATTGTTTTCTGCAGCCCACTGAAAGATTTGGTTGATGTCCGCCTGGAGCCTTGCAGTGTCTGCAATGGAAGACACTGTCATGCAGATTCGGGTGTCATCTGCAAAGGAAGACACGGTGCTGTGGCTGACATCCTTGTCTATGTCAGATATGTGTGGCAAAATTCTCGGTATAACGTCAGTATAATGTGTTTTAAGATTCTCGGTATAACGTCAATATAATGAATGGTAAGATTCTCGGTATAACGTCAATATAATATGTGGTAAGATTCTCGGTATAACGTCAATATAATATGTGGTAAGATTCTCGGTATAACGTCAATATAATATGTTGTAAGATTCTCGGTATAACGTCAATATAATGTGGTAAGATTCTCGGTATAACGTCAATGTGTGTGGTAGGATTCTTGGTATAACTTCAATATAATGTGTTTCTGGAGTGAGTTTATCTGGAGTGAGTTCCGGGGGTCAACGCCCCCGCGGCCCGGTCTGTGACCAGGCCTCCTTAGGTCAGTGTCCCAGGATGCGACCCACACCAGTCGACTAACACCCAGGTACCCATTTTACTGATGGGGAACATAGACAACAGGTGGAAAGAAACACGTCCAATGTTTCTACTCTGGCTGGGAATCGAACCCAGGCCCTCATCGTGTGAAGCGAGAGCGTTAACCACCAGGCCACCAGAGCCTTATGGTAAGATTCTCGGTATAACCTCAATATAATTTATGATAAGATTCTCGGTATGACGTCAATATAATGTGGCAAGATTCTCGGTATAACGTCAGTATAATGTGTGGTAAGATTATCGGTATAATGTCAATATAATGTATGGTAAGATTCTCGGTATAACTTCAATATAATGTGTGGTAAGATTCTCGGTATAACCTCAATATAATGTATGGTAAGATTCTCGGTATAACGTCAATATAATATGTTGTAAGATTTTCGGTATAACGTCAATATAATGTGGTAAGATTCTCGGTATAACGTCAATATAATGTGGTAGGATTCTCGGTACAACGTCAATATAATATGTGGTAAGATTCTCGGTATAACGTCAATATAAGATATGGTAAGATTCTCGGTATAACGTCGATATAATGTATGGTAAGATTCTCGGTATAACGTCAATATAATATGTGGTAAGATTCTCGGTATAACGTCAGTATAATGTATGGTAAGATTCTCGATATAACGTCAATATAATGTATGGTAAGATTCTCGGTATAACGCCAGTATATGTGGTAAGATTCTCGGTATAACGTCAATATAATGTATGGTAAGATTCTCGGTATAACGCCAGTATATGTGGTAAGATTCTCGGTATAACGTCAATATAATGTAAGATTCTCGGTATAACGCCAGTATATGTGGTAAGATTCTCGGTATAACGTCAATATAATATGTGGTAAGATTCTCGGTATAACGTCAATATAATATATGGTAAGATTCTCGGTATAACGTCAGTATAATGTATGGTAAGATTCTCGGTATAACGTCAATATAATGTATGGTAAGATTCTCGGTATAACGCCAGTATATGTGGTAAGATTCTCGGTATAACGTCAATATAATATGTGGCAAGATTCTCGGTATAACGTCAATATAATATGTGGTAAGATTCTCGGTATAACGTCAATATAATATGTGGTAAGATTCTCGGTATAACGTCAATATAATATGTGGTAAGATTCTCGGTATAACGTCAATATAATATGTGGTAAGATTCTCGGTATAACGTCAATATAATATGTGGTAAGATTCTCGGTATAACGTCAATATAATATGTGGTAAGATTCTCGGTATAACGTCAATATAATGTATGGTAAGATTCTCGGTATAACGCCAGTATATGTGGTAAGATTCTCGGCATAACGTCAATATAATATGTGGTAAGATTCTCGGTATAACGTCAATATAATATGTGGTAAGATTCTCGGTATAACGTCAATATAATGTAAGATTCTCGGTCCTTCAAGTTGGCACTCTACATTTTTTCGATTTTTTAATCTAATTATTTTTTCCAAATGTACATTGCATATGACTGCCATTTGTTATACTAACTATTGTGCCAACTTAACAAGTTCATTAATATCTTATAGTGATTCTGATGTGTAAATGTAGTTATGATGGCGCTTACACACACACACACACACACACATAGGCCTAGTGTCTAATCGACATGTGCCTAGGACAAAATGGTAACTAACACACATAAATAGAAACGCTCATCTTGCCATATAGGACA
>NW_027195342.1:15000-107500 GCF_038502225.1 Cherax quadricarinatus | reverse complement strand
AAACACACAAAACTCTCTCAAAGAAAACATTGACCACCACAAACACACAAAACTCTCTCAAAGACAACATTGACCACCACAAACACACAAAACTTTCTCAAAGACAACATTGACCACCATAAACACACAAAACTCTCTCAAAGACAACATTGACCACCATAAACACACAAAACTCTCTCAAAGACAACATTGACCACCATAACCACACAAAACTCTCTCAAAGACAACATTGACCACCATAAACACACAAAACTCTCTCAAAGACAACATTGACCACCATAAACACACAAAACTCTCTCAAAGACAAGATTGACCACCATTAACACACAAAACTCTCTCAAAGACAACATTGACCACCATAAGCACAAAACTCTCTCAAAGACAGCAATGACCACCATAAACACACAAAACTCTCACAAATACAACATTGACCACCATAAACACACAAAACTCTCTCAAAGACAATATTGACCACCATAAACACACAAAACTCTCACAAAGACAACATTGACCACCATAAACACACAAAACTCTCACAAAGACAACATTGACCACCATAAACACACAAAACTCTGTCAAAGACAACATTGACCTCCATAAACACGCAAAACTCTCTCAAAGACAACATTGACCACTATAAACACACAAAACTCTCACAAAGACAACATTGACCACCATAAACACAAAAAACTCTCTCAAAGACAACATTGACCACCATAAACTCACAAAACTCTCTCAAAGACAACATTGACCACCATAAACACAAAACTCTCTCAAAGACAACATTGACCACCATAAACACACAAAACTCTCTCAAAGACAACATTGACCACAATAAACACACAAAACTTTCTCAAAGACAACATTGACCACCATAAACACACAAAACTCTCACAAAGACAACATTGACCACCATAAACACACAAAACTCTCTCAAAGACAACATTGACCACCATAAACACACAAAACTTTCTTAAAGACAACATTGACCACCATAAACACACAAAACTCTCACAAAGACAACATTGACCACCATAACCACACAAAACTCTCTCAAAGACAACATTGACCACCATAAACACACAAAACTCTCTCAAAGACAACATTGACCACCATAAACACACAAAACTTTCTTAAAGACAACATTGACCACCACAAACACACAAAATTCTCACAAAGACAACATTGACCACCATAAACACACAAAACTCTCTCAAAGACAACATTGACCACCATAAACACACAAAATTCTCACAAAGACAACATTGACCACCACAAACACACAAAACGTTCTCAAAGACAACATTGACCACCATAAACACAAAAAACTTTCTCAAAGACAACATTGACGACCATAAACACACAAAACTCTCACAAAGACAACATTGACCACCATAAACACACAAAACTCTCACAAAGACAACATTGACCACCACAAACACACAAAACTTTCTCAAAGACAACATTGACCACCATAAACACACAAAACTCTCTCAAAGACAACATTGACCACCATAAACACACAAAACTCTCATAAAGACAACATTGACCACCACAAACACACAAAACTTTCTCAAAGACAACATTGACCACCATAAACACACAAAACTCTCACAAAGACAACATTGACCACCACAAACACACAAAACTTTCTCAAAGACAACATTGACCACCATAAACACACAAAACTTTCTCAAAGACAACATTGACCACCATAAACACACAAAACTCTCTCAAAGACAACATTGACCACCATAAACACACAAAACTCTCATAAAGACAACATTGACCACCATAAACATACAAAACTCTCTCAAAGAAAACAGTGACCACCATAAACACACAAAACTCTCACGAGGACTGTCACCTCATGATGATTCATCTCTATATAAGACAAAATTTGGTGTTGACTAATGCAGCCTCACCAGGACACTTCTTTGTTAATATCTCCGATAATATGATATGTATTCTTATGTGTGAATGCATATGTAATTCCATGTTTGTTGTGGTCCGATTTTGTATAGGGAAGCGGGGGGGGGGGCGGTGACCCTTGAAGTCATGTACAGGTAAACCGTCCTCAGGTGAACATGTTTGATCATTCTACATCATGAATGTTGTAGTACAATATGTTGTGTCTAAATTATAAGGTTTAGGGTATAAAGTAAGTTTGATGGTAATATCTAAGTGAATTTCAACTTAACTGACCCTCATGCAGGTTATAATAATAATAATAATAATAATAATAATAATAATAATAATAATAATAATAATAATAATAATAATAATAATAATAATAATAATAATAATAATAATAATAATAATATTTATCTTATGTTGTTGAAAAAAATATGAAGTATTTCTTTATAAGAGAGTATTTGATAAGTGTCATGAGGTCCAGGAACAAGAGCACAACATCTATAATAAAGTTCATTAATAATTATGATAAAAGGAATACGATGAACCGTAAGTAAATAGAAAAGAAATTCTATCGAGTAGATAATTAATCGTACTACTTAATTAAAATATAATTACGATAAATATAATTATTGATAATTAAATTTTTTACTTCATTTAAAATTAATTATAATAACTTAGAGAGAATGATGGTGAATAACCAAGTAGATCTGATACTGTCTATTATGAACTGTGTAATATTGTATTATTTTTAATTTGTTTTCTTAATATATACATTTATTCATTTAATAATATTCATAACTATATGAAAATATTTATAATATTCGCATATTTTCTGGACACTGTTTTACTACGTAATTTAAATGAAAAATATATGTAAATCAATAACATATATGTTGATAAAGAACTGTTTCTCACAGACAGTAACAATTATTACATAATAGTAGATAGGATTTTTGGATGCCGGTGATGGGTTCTTGTTCTCAGGAACAAGAGCCCATCACCAACACCAGAGATATTCCCTGGGTGGTGTTTAAGACGTTAAGGTTCAGTATTAACAGTAATATGAAATAATAATTCATAATCTTCAGGAATAAAGTTTCCATTTATTCGTAAATATTTTGTATTGATAAATATTATATTGATAAATAAAGTTAAAACATTAAAAGAGTCGTCAGTGTTGACCACTGTACCACAGAGCCGTCAGTGTTGACCACTGTACCACAGAGTCGTCAGTGTTGACCACTGTACCACAGAGTTGTCAGTGTTGACCACTGTACCACAGAGCCGTCACTGTTGACCACTGTACCACAGAGCCGTCAGTGTTGACCACTGTACCACAGAGCCGTCAGTGTTGACCACTGTACCACAGAGCCGTCAGTGTTGACCACTGTACCACAGAGCCGTCAGTGTTGACCACTGTCCCACAGAGTTGTCAGTGTTGACCACTGTACCACAGAGCCGTCAGTGTTGACCACTGTACCACAGAGCCGTCAGTGTTGACCACTGTACCACAGAGTTGTCAGTGTTGACCACTGTACCACAGAGCCGTCAGTGTTGACCACTGTCCCACAGAGTTGTCAGTGTTGACCACTGTACCACAGAGCCGTCACTGTTGACCACTGTACCACAGAGCCGTCAGTGTTGACCACTGTACCACAGAGTCGTCAGTGTTGACCACTGTACCACAGAGCCGTCAGATTTGTCCACTGTACCACACAGTCGTCAGTGTTGACCACCGTACCACAGAGTCGTCAGTGTTGATCACTGTACCACAGAGCCGTCAGTGTTGAAAACTGTACCACAGAGTCGTCAGTGTTGATCACTGTACCACAGAGTCGCCAGTGTTGACCACTACCACAGAGCCGTCAGATTTGACCACTGTACCACAGAGTCGTCAGTGTTGACCACTGTACCACAGAGTCGTCAGTGTTGACCACTGTTCCACAGAGTTGTCAGTGTTGACCACTGCACCACAGAGTCGTCAGTGTTGATCACTGTACCACGGAGTCGTCAGTGTTGAAAACTGTACCACAGTGTCGTCAGTGTTGACCACTGTACCACAGAATCGTCAGTGTTGACCACTGTACCACAGTGTTGTCTGTGTTGACCATTGTACCACAGAATTGTCAGTGTTGACCACTGTGACAGAGTTGTCAGTGTTGACCACTGTTCCACAGAGTTGTCAGTGTTGGCCACTGCACCACAGTTGTCAGTGTTGACCACTGTACCACAGAGTCGTCAGTGTTGACCACTGTACCACAGAGTTGTCAGTGTTGACCACTGTACCACAGAGTCGTCAGTGTTTACCACTGTGACAAAGAGTTGTCAGTGTTGACCAGTGTGCCAAAGTTGTCAGTGTTGACCACTGTACCAAAGAGTTGTCAGTGTTGGCCACTGTGCCACAGTTGTCAGTGTTGACCACTGTACCACAGAGTTGTCAGTGATGACCACTGTACCACAGAGTCGTCAGTGTTGACCACTGTACCACAGAGTCGTCATTGTTGATCCATGTTCCACAGAGTCGTCAGTGCTGACAACTGCACCACAGAGTCGTCAGTGCTGACAACTGCACCACAGAGCGCCATTCTTCTCTTAGTTTTTCACTGTAATAACTCATCCAAGTTTTCTTGTGTTGTTCAGTTTATGTTGTCATCTTGGGTGCACATTATGTTGTCATCTTGGGTGCACATTATGTTGTCATCTTTGGTGCACATTATGTTGTCATCTTGGGTGCACATTATGTTGTCATCGTGGGTGCACATTACGTTGTCATCTTGGGTGCACATTATGTTTTCATCTTGGGTGCACATTACGTTGTCATCTTGGGTGCACATTATGTTTTCATCTTGGGTGCACATTATGTTGTCATCTTGGGTGCACATTACGTTGTCATCTTGGGTGCACATTATGTTTTCATCTTGGGTGCACATTATGTTGTCATCTTGGGTGCACATTATGTTGTCATCTTGGGTGCACATTATGTTGTCATCTTGGGTGCACATTATGTTGTCATCTTGGGTGCACATTATGTTGTCATCTTGGGTGCACATTATGTTGTCATCTTGGGTGCACATTACGTTGTCATCTTTGGTGCACATTATGTTGTCATCTTGGGTGCACATTATGTTGTCATCTTGGGTGCACATTATGTTGTCATCTTGGGTGCACATTATGTTGTCATCTTGGGTGCACATTATGTTGTCATCTTGGGTGCACATTACGTTGTCATCTTGGGTGCACATTATGTTTTCATTTTGGGTGCACATTATGTTGTCATCTTGGGTGCACGTTATGTTGTCATCTTGGGTGCACATTATGTTGTCATCTTGGGTGCACATTATGTTGTCATCTTGGGTGCACATTATGTTGTCATCTTGGGTGCACATTATGTTGTCATCTTGGGTGCACATTATGTTGTCATCTTGGGTGCACATTATGTTGTCATCTTGGGTGCACATTATGTTGTCATCTTGGGTGCACATTATGTTGTCATCTTGGGTGCACATTTCATCTTCGCTTGTTATGCACCTTGAGTTGAAAGTTGAAAACTTAACAATAATGAATAGATTAAAATTCAAATGGCGAAAAAAGAATTGAATAGAGCGTTCTATCAGTTGTGTTTTTTGTAAGCATGAACTCTTAGAGAGCATGTGTGGTTCCTGTGCACCAGGTAACTGTAGTATAAGAGAACATCAGAAATTACAGGAGAAAATATCTGTCTTCATGGCAAGGTGACGGGACAGGCAAAATACGATTACCTCGCATGAACATAAATTTTGTGTTGATTTATAGAGATTGAAGTGTTTACATATTGCACTACAACATTCAGTGTGCCATATCTCTCTGTAACATAGAGCACCACAGCATTCAGTGTGCTATATATCTCTGCAACATAGTGCACCACAACATTCAGTGTGTAATATAAGTTAACATTGATACATCACAGTACATAACAACAGTATGGGAGACATTAACACACAGTCGTACTGGCCAGGTTGTGGCAGCCACCACCAAAATTCTTATTGTCAAGAGACTGAATCATCCAAATCGACAGCTTTTATTTTCATCGCTCAAAGTTTTTGTTATGCATCTGTGGTGGTGAATGTTTTTATGTCATTAAAGAATTAATTTTACTTAAACAAAGTGTTCATTAAGATGATTTATAAGAATATCTTCTGTGTCTTGAACACAAGTCTCTCACGTCAGTCACTTCTTCACATATTTACATCCTTTCCCAAAATATTTCATCCAAATATTGTAACCCTCATTCAATTCTCTTAAGAAATTTGAAATTATATAATTAAGAATTTTCTTAAGTCTCTTACATTATTATATATTATTGTTTAAATTATACAATGGTGTGGGAGAGTGCAGATATGTTTATGAGAACGTTTACACATGTATGTATATATGTGTGTTGGTAGCATGGTGTTTGTAGTGATGTTTATGTTGGTAGCATGGTGTTTGTAGTGATGTTTATGTGTAGATGAAAGTTAAAAGTAAACATCAGAAGAAAACTTGAACTACATAATAATTCACAATAAAGAAGAGCACAGTTCTGTGGTACAACTGTCAGCCTGACTGACTCTGCTGTCAGCCTGACTGACTCTGCTGTCAGCCTGACTGACTCTGCTGTCAGCAGAGTCAGCCAGTCAGTATGAAATTTAGAATGTATTAAGATTGAAGTGTGTGACACAGTTGTAATAAAGTATTGGAATAGTTCATGATTTTGTTCATAATGTTTATAAAAGAAGAAAAGAGGAAAAACTTTAAAGAATGTAATAATTATAATGGAATAATAATGTTGACCAGACCAGGTAAAGTGTGTGTCAGAATTATGATCAGTGAAGTGATGGTAAAGTGTGTGTCAGAATTATGATCAGTGAAGTGATGGTAAAGTGTGTGTCAGAATTATGATCAGTGAAGTGATGGTAAAGTGTGTGTCAGAATTATGATCAGTGAAGTGATGGTAAAGTGTGTGTCAGAATTATGATCAGTGAAGTGATGGTAAAGATAAAATATGCGCATCACAACTTATCATCAACCGTCTCTTACCACAACTCACTACCAAACATCCACTACCAACCATCCACTATCAACCATCCATTACCATCCATCCACTACCAAACATCCACTACCAACCATCCAGTATCAACCATTCACATTATGTGGAGCAGGATTCACATGGTGTGAACAATATTTAGCGTTTTATGTGAATGTTGAATGAGTGTTCTATTCCAGATCAAAGTGTTCAGTATATGTTCTGTCTGTCTGTCCGTCTCTCTCTCCCTCTCCCTCTCTCTCTCACTGATCAACTTGTTCATTAAATGTTCTAACCCATATCAGTCTGTTCAGTACGTGTTCTTTACCAGATCGACATTAAATGTGAATATAAAGTTACGAAAGTTTTCCAGCCATCCTGAATTTCTAAAGAAAAACCTATCTTGAATTAGTTGCTGGCTTACGAAAATCTTGTCTTAGATCAAGTAATTGCTACATTTTTACTCAAGAGTCCTTCACATTATTTCTACATACTCATAGGTCCCTCATATCTTCATATCACATTTTTCTTAAACCATCGAGTGGGTCTACAACCTCCAGTCAAGCTGTGGTCACCTTGTTGTTGTTGACAACTAGAAAAATTAACTATAATTAGAAACACAGAGATATGAACACTGAACTTGGAGAGAAGAAAATCACTGCCAAAGATCTGATCTTATACTGATTCCATTAAATTATGTGTTTTAGTATACTGACAAACCAGGTCGAGCCCAAAGCATAACTTATGGAGTGTCGTGTGTGAGATAACATCCATGTGTTATCAGAAATTTGATTTAGGTAAATTTAAAGCCACCCAAAATGTAAAATAATCACATGTCACTTTAGAAGAAATCGAAATTGTCATTATTATTATTTGCGACCACTGTCAGCCTCAGAGTTATTACTGAGTTACCAGACCAGTGGTTAGTCTTTAATTAAGGTCCACCCACCCACTTACTGTGTTTTTGAAGTTTTCCCCAGGTCCATGTATCCAGGAGTCCATCTGTGTCCCCTCAGATATTCTCCCTTCCCCACTTCTCTAAGGTAAATTGTATCCTCGTCTTTCCCAGGTCCATGTGTCCAGGAGTCCATCTGTCCGCCTTCAGATATTCTCCCTTTCCCACTTCCCCAAGGTCTGCTTCAACAACCAGTATCACAGTCTTATCCCAGGTCCATGTGTCCAGGAGTCCATCTGTGTCCCCTCAGATATTCTCCTTTCCTCACTTCCCCAAGGTTTGCCTCAACAACCAGTATCCTTGTCTTTCCCAGGTCCATGTGTCCAGGAGTCCATCTGTGTCCCCTCAGATATTCTCCCTTCCCCACTTCTCGAAGGTCTGCCTCAACAACCAGTATCCTCGTCTTTCCCAGGTCCATGTGTCCAGGAGTCCATCTGTCCGCCTTCAGATATTCTCCCTTTCCCACTTCCCCAAGGTCTGCTTCAACAACCAGTATCATAGTCTTATCCCAGGTCCATGTGTCCAGGAGTCCATCTGTGTCCCCTCAGATATTCTCCTTTCCTCACTTCCCCAAGGTTTGCCTCAACAACCAGTATCCTTGTCTTTTCCAGGTCTATGTGTCCAGGAGTCCATCTGTGTCCCCTCAGATTTTCTCCCTTCCCCACTTCCCCAAGGTCTGCTTCAACAACCAGTATCCTCGTCTTTCCCAGGTCCATGTGTCCAGGAGTCCATCTGTGTCCCCTCAGATATTCTCCTTTCCTCACTTCCCCAAGGTTTTCCTCAACAACCAGTATCCTTGTCTTTCCCAGGTCCATGTGTCCAGGAGTCCATCTGTGTCCCCTCAGATATTCTCCCTTCCCCACTTCCCCAAGGTCTGCTTCAACAACCAGTATCCTCGTCTTTCCCAGGTCCATGTGTCCAGGAGTCCATCTGTCCGCATTCAGATATTCTCCCTTTCCCACTTCCCCAAGGTATCCTTGCCTTTCCCAGGTCCATGTGTCCAGGAATCCATCCGTGGGCCCCCGGATATCTTCCCTTCCTCACTTCCCTTAGGATATCTTCCAGTCTCAGCCTTCCCCAGGTTATGTATCCCGAAGTCAGCTCAGCCACCCTCAGTGATCTAGCCAGATGAGAACGAGGCCTTGTTTAGCTGGTCTACGGTAGAGACTGTCCAGGTGGGTGGAATTACAGGAGGGGACACACAGAAATCTGCGTCCTATGATTACACCCACCAAGACAGTCTAGACCGTAGGTCAGCCAGACGCAGCCAAGCTACCGTCCAGTTCGGCCACCAAGGCCTGGCCACTCAGTGAAAATTTGGGAGTTCTATTTATATTATACAGTTCATCTACATTAAAAATAAGTTTCTGTACTTAATCAGAAGTTTAAATGTGTTTGTGAATGTTTTATTGTGTGTTGATGAGTGTTCGTGTGTTAATGTATCTGTTCACCTCCACCAGAACTGTAATAAGTATTGAACGTTTTAGTTTTATTGGGTTATTTGTCTTATATGTTTGCGAGACAAGACACAATTGAAATAAGTCACCTTATCTGACTTTTTTTTGGGTTATCCTGGGTAATTTACACATATGTTACTATGTATGATAATTTGTGTAACTGTTTTTACGTGTACCTGTACCTAAACAAACTTACTTACACACACACACTTACTTTTACGCTCATTTGCTCATTTCCGCAAACAAAGCTTCTTGATTCACCATCATATATACCAGCAGAGAACTATGCACGTGAGCGCGCGCGCACATGCACATATGTAAAACACACTCATAGCCTCTTACACTAATATGCATGTAATCACACACACACACACACACACACACACACACACACACACACACACACACACACACACACACACACACACACATACTATGAATGTTATGGGATGAAAATAAAAACTATAAGCTGGGGATATTCGATCCTTTGACAAAAATAATTAAGATGGTGGCTGGTGCACACTGGACAGTATGAATGTGTCTAACATACTATGTTATGCTCTAATGTTTTGTGATGTGTGAATGTCAGTTAGAATGTAAAATTAATACTGTGACGTAATGTACTGAGATGTTTAAATGTTAACATATATTATACCTTGAATGGTGTGGCACGCAATGTTATTTCTTCAATCCTAATGTTTATACTGTAAGTAATACTTAACGTTAATGTTTAGGTGATGTTCAAGTAGTAACTGAACATTATTCTGCTCATAGTAATTAAAAGTAGTAAACTTCCATTTATGAATAACTGCTAACTCTCAGATAAGATAAGATAAGATTTCGTTCGGATTTTTAACCCCGGAGGGTTAGCCACCCAGGATAACCCAAGAAAGTCAGTGCGTCATCGAGGACTGTCTAACTTATTTCCATTGGGGGCCTTAATCTTGTCCCCCAGGATGCGACCCACACCAGTCGACTAACACCCAGGTACCTATTTGCTGCTAGGTGAACAGGACAATAGGTGTAAGGAAACGTGTCGAAATGTTTCCACCCGCCGGGAATCGAACCCGGGCCCTCCGTGTGTGAAGCGGGAGCTTTAGCCACCAGGCCACCGGGCCACCTAATGATAATGATAATGGTAATGATAATGATAATGATAATGGTAGTAATATTAATGAAGGTAATAGTAGTAATGATTATGGTAGTACTAGTAATAATGATAACAACAATTGTGTTAATTCTAGCAGTATCCTAAACTCTTCTTCTGTTCTTTCTATAGGAAGGTCAGTCATCAACACTAGAAGGCACAGAAACTAACCCAGTGTCACTAGTAACTGAATCCGTTCAACTGGAGGACACAGTTAACGTCCTTACCAGAGCACAGTCTAAGATAAAACCTATACATCCGTTGTTTTTTTTTTGGGCCAAAGTAAAACCCATTGAGCTTTCTCACATAGATTTAGACGGTCTTCAAAAGACGAGTCCTTCCATAAAGGAAACCCGGAAGTTAGCGTTAACAGACAACGTGATTCAAAGAAAGAAATTTTCTTATAAATTTGTATATAAAGAAAATCTTCTATTCAAGAATAAAGTGTCGGCAGAAAATCGTAATGATGTAGGAAGAAATCTGTTAGTAACTCCTAAAAAATGTTGTGAGACTACTTTGAAGATTTCTCATGATCTGCTAGTATCTGGCCATTTTTCACATAGGAAGACCTATAAGAAGATGAAGGACTTGTACTTCTGTCTTGGGATGTCTTCGGACATCTATAACTATTGTTTGTCGTGTCACATATGTCAACTTTCCTTACAAAAGGGTAGAAATAAGAGTCCCTATGGTAAAAATGCCAATTTTCTCAGTCGCATTTGCTAGAGTTGCAGTGGATATAGTTGGTCCTGTCACTCCTCGTTCATCGGGAAGTCATAAATATATCTTGACTATGCGTCTAGCTGAAATCCATTACGTCAATAGAAATTGCTGAAGCATTACTATCTATTTTTTTCACCGGTAGGTATACCCAGGAAAATTCTTTCTGATCAAGAATCGCAATTTACCCCTGAATTAATGGATCAAGTTTATCAACTTGTGGGTGTTCAACCTGTTTTACACTACACCTCACCATCCAAATTGTAACGGAAGAGTGGAACGACAGCATGCCATCCTAAAGTCAATATTAAAGAAACTTTGTGTTCTTAAACCATCTGACTGGCATAGACATCTGCCATATGCTGTCTTTGCAATGCGTGAGATTCCAAGTGATTTCCTTGGATATTTCCCTTTCGAATTGCTGTATGGGAGACAATCTCGCGGACCTCTATTTATATTAAATTAACTGTGGTCCAAAGATATTAAACCTGAGAGAAAGATTAGAAGAAACCGCTGATTTTATTGTCAAGAACCTGAATATGTCCATGGAAACATAAAAGACCTTTTTTGAACAAAAGAGCTCTAAAAGGAAATTGTTAATTTCTTGGCGCGGACTGTATGAAGTAGTTAAGGTCTGTAATAAGGTAGATTATCTCTTGGATGTCATGGGTAAGATAATGTATCATGTCAATATCTTTATTTAATCTCCTTTGATGAAGATACTACATCTTACAGCTTAGTTAACAGTCATGATTCTTGTGAACGTAAAGTTTGTATTATAGATGACGAGTCTCGCACAGAATCGAAGGTGCTACTTAATATCTTAACTGTTGATTCTCCAACGAATAACTCAAATATCAACATCAAAAGTGAAATATCTAGTAAACAAAAGTCTCAAGTAAATGCTTTAGTAAATATGTTTTCAGACGTATTCACAGAGATCTCAGGACTTACTACTACCGTTGTACACAAGATTGAATTGTTAACTCAGTAAGACTGAAAATCTATTCCTGTCCCCGTTCATTTACGGAAAACATTTGATAATGAAGTTGACAGACTCCTAAAGTTAAATATCATAGAACCTTCAAAGTTAGCTTTCTGTTCACCAGTTGTCATGGTAAAGAAACCAGATAATTCCTATAGACTCTCATAAGATTTTCGTTATTTAAACACTATCACTAAATGGGACGCCAACCCCATGCCGGTAATCGATCATTACTTGTATAAATTTCATAACTGTAAATTCTTCTCTAAATTAGACATCTCACAAGCGTACCATCAAGTATTATTACACCCAAACTTACTCCTAGAGGACTAATGTAATATCGCTCAATGCCTTTCGGCTTGGTCACCGCGAGTGCCACGTACATCCGGCTTATGAGAATAGTTCTTTCTGACCTCAAGAATGTTTCATTGTATTTCGATAATATTTACATCATGACTCATGTCTAGGAAGATCATCTTACTACACTGTCGCTGGTTTTAAAAGGACTAAGAGCTCATGGCCTTACAATTAAACCACAGAAGTCTTTTCTTGGCAATTTCAAGGTACAATATCTCGGGTTTATTATTTCTGATAATAGTTTATCACCCCTTCCTAACAAGACGAAAGCAGTTGAAAGCTCCTTTCCAACTACAAAAAAGTTGCTAAGAAGTTTCCTTGGGTCAGTAAATTTCTATAGAATTTTTGTACCTAATTCAAGAAGTCTGACTTCCATTCTCACAGACTATTTAAAAATGAAGGTAAAGGAACCTCTTTCTTGTTCTGAAGAGTTTGCAAAGCTTTGAACAAATTAAAAGTATATTTTCCAAGCCCCCAGTTCTAAAGTTACCAGATATTAATAAAGTCTTTTGTCTCCGAACAGATGCCTCCCATTCATAACTCGGGGCTATTCTTCTACAGTATTATGATGAGATTCCCTTCCTTATATCTTCCACCAGTAAGAAGCTTCTGCCGAAGGAAGAAAGATACTCCACTGTGGAGAAGGAATGTTATACATTAGTATGGGGTATAATTAGGATCAAATACTACTTATACGGAAAACCTTTTGCATTTGAAACAGATCACAAGTCACTGATGTACCTGGAAAACTTCAAAGGTTCAAATAGCCGACTCTTAAGATGGGCTTTGGCTATCCAGTCCTATAAGTTTAAGTTGTATATATATCTGGCTCAGAAAACTGCTTCTCAGATTGGCTGAGCCGAGGTTGTACACAGTACTTTTCCCTCTGTAACTTCCCTCAGTGTTCGCATCGCTATTGGGCCGTGCGGACGTGATGCGCAGTAGCTCCTGATTGAGTTGGCTTTTGCGCAGTGTTGACGTGTACTTGGCACTGTGAAGACCTGTTTGCGCGCTCTCTAGAATTGAAGCAAGATGCCCTCCATCGAGCAACTTTACCAACAGCTTAAGGAAGAATTGAGGTTGGCGAATATGGAAATTCGGCGACTGACCGAGGAAAACAAAAAGATTCGGAGTAGTCCTCCTGTTTTGAGTCCTCAGGTCAAGAAGGGAAACTGGTCAGTGGCTGGACAGCAGGGAAAGAAGTTGACGATCAAGAAGACGAATGGAAAGGTAGAAACGATGAAGAAGAAAGAGACTGCCGTAGAAACTGTTGTGGAAGCATCCAATACATTCTCAGTGCTACCCGACGAATGTGAGTCGACTACTGGCAACGTCACGACGAAAGACATTAAGGAAGGTACGAATATTGTTGTTGTTGGGGATAGCCAAGTTAGGTATATGGATAGGGCGTTCTGCTTGAAGGACAGGAGTAGGAGACAGAGAGTTTGCTTTCCTAGGGCTGGGATGGAGGATATTGTTAGCCGTCTGGATGACATCATGAGAGGTAATGGGAGCAATCCTATTATCTGTCTCAGTGCTGGAGGCAACGATGTTGGCAGACGTAGGAGTGAGGACCTGATTTGCAGGTATAGGTCAGCAATAGAAATAATTAGAAGTAAGGGTGGGAACCCTCTCATATGTGGTATTTTGCCAAGGAGGGGAGTTGGAAATGAATGGTTGTCCAGGGCAATTGGTGTCAATTGCTGGCTGGACAAATACTGAAAGGAAAATGCGGTAACATTCATTGACAACTGGGACCTCTTCTATGGCAGAAATGACATGTATGCTAGGGATGGGGTTCACTTATCTAGGTGTGGGGTGGGAGCACTGGCAACTGCAGTGGAGGGAGCAGTTAGGACTTTAAACTAGGAATAGTTAGTGGTATGGGTTTTGGCAGGAAAACAGTGAAGTCCCAGTGTAGTAATATTACGAGTTCTAGGGGAACTAGTAATAATAAGAACGAGATAGATGTTGAAAAGCCAGGGACCTTGGGTGATAAGGACAGTAATAGGTTTAGTAGAAAAATAGAAATGAGCAGGAAGGGTAAAGAGAAAGGAGAGTCTTTCAATGTTTATTATGCTAATTGCCGTAGTGCTAGGAATAAGATGGACGAGTTGAGATTAGTTGCTAGTGTAGGTAACATTGATGTATTTGCCTTAACTGAGACGTGGTTTAATTCAAAAAGTCGGGACATGCCTGCGGAATGTCATATTCAGGGTTTTAAATTGTTCCAAGAAGATAGAAGTATTGGGAGGGGGGGTGGGGTGGCATTGTATGTCCGAGATCGCTTGAACTGTTGCATAAAAACGGGTATTAAGTCTGAAGTAACACATACAGAGTCTGTTTGGATAGAATTTTCAGAGGGGCATGAAAAACTGATTTTAGGAGTGATATACTGTCCCCCAAACTTAGATAGGGACCAAGGGAAACTACTATGGGAGGAAATTGTTAAGGCCACAAGCCACGATAATGTAGTAATTCTAGGAGACTTTAACTTTAGTCATGTTGATTGGAATTTCTTGAGTGGGAATTTAGAATCATACGAGTTCTTAGAAGTATTTCAGGATTGTTTTTTGAAGCAGTTTGTGACAGAACCTACAAGGGGAAATAACCTGCTTGACTTAGTTATGGCAAATAATGAATCCCTTGTTAATAATTTAGAAATTTCAGAGGAACTGGGTGCTAGCGACCACAAATCAATTACATTTAGCATTGAATGGAAGTACGATAGTAGCGATAACTCAGTAACAGTCCCAGATTTTCGCTTAGCAGATTACGATGGGCTTAGAGAACACTTATCATCTGTTGACTGGGGTAACGAAGAGAGCTATCAATATGACAGTTTTCTGAACACTATACATGCTGCTCAAAGAGCGTTTATCCCATATAAAGAAATTAGATCAAATAGAAATGACCCATAATGGATGAATAATAGGCTCAAATATCTACTAGGGCATAAGAAAGGAATTTATAGGCGTATCAAAAGAGGTGAGGGTCATCTTATGAATCAGTATATTGACATTAAGAGGGACATTAAAAAGGGGGTAAGAAAAGCTAAAAGGGACTATGAAATTAAAGTTGCTAAGGATTCTAAAACTAACCCAAAAAGTTTTTTCCAGGTCTATAGAACAAAAGTTAGAGATAAGATAGGTCCCCTTAAAAATAACTATGGGCACCTTACTGACAAAGAGAATGAAATGTGCTTGATTTTAAATAATTATTTTCTCTCAGTTTTTACTCAGGAAGACTCTAACAATATTCCAGTAATTAATTTTTACAGTGGGCTAGAAGAAGATAAATTATGTAACATCACAGTCACCAGTGAGATGGTTGTGAAGCAGATAGACAGACTGTAGCAAAATAAGTCGCCGGGTCCTGATGAGGTTTTTTCAAGGGTTCTTAAGGAATGCAAAATGGAACTCTGTGAACCATTAACTAATATTTTTAATTTATCTCTTCAAACAGGTGTAGTGTCTGATATGTGGAAGATGGCTACTGTAACTCCTATTTTTAAAACAGGGGACAAGTCGTTACCGTCAAATTACCGCCCAATAAGCCTGACCTTAATCGTAGGCAAATTACTAGAGTCAATTATAGCTGAGATTATAAGAAGCCATCTCGATAAGCATAGCTTGATTAATGATACTCAGCATGGATTCACAAGAGGCCGGTCTTGTCTAACTAATTTATTAACTTTCTTCAGTAAAGCTTTTGAGGCTGTTGACCACAATAAAGAATTTGATATTATTTACTTAGATTTTAGTAAGGCTTTTGATAGAGTTCCGCACCATAGACTGTTAAAGAAAGTGGCAGCTCATGGCATTGGGGGAAAAGTGCTCTCGTGGATCGAGTCATGGCTCACTGACAGGAAGCAGAGAGTGTCCATAAATGGGGTTAAATCCAAGTGGGGATCTGTAACAAGTGGCGTTCCACAGGGATCAGTCTTGGGCCCGTTGTTGTTTATAATATATATCAATGATCTTGATGAGGGAATTACTAGTGATATGAGCAAATTCGCCGATGACACAAAGATAGGTAGGATAATTGATTCAAACGTAGATGTTATGGAACTTCAGGAGGATTTAAACAAACTCTATTCTTGGTCAGAAAAGTGGCAGATGCAGTTCAATGTAGATAAATGCAAGGTTCTGAAGCTTGGGAGTGCCCATAACCCTAGTACTTATAAGTTAAATGATGTAGAACTTAGCCATACAGATTGCGAAAAGGACTTGGGGGTTATGGTGAGCAGCAACCTTAAACCAAGACAGCAATGCCTAAGCGTACGTAATAAGGCAAATAGATTACTGGGATTTATATCAAGAAGTGTAAGCAACAGAAGTCCAGAGGTCATACTGCAGCTTTATACATCATTAGTAAGGCCTCACCTAGATTATGCAGCTCAGTTCTGGTCTCTGTATTACAAAATGGACATAAATTCGTTAGAAAACATTCAGCGTAGGATGACTAAATTAATACATAGCATTAGAAATCTTCCTTATGAAGAAAGATTGAAGACTCTTAAGTTACATTCACTTGTTAGACGAAGAATGAGGGGAGACCTGATCGAAGTGTATAAGTGGAAGATAGGTATTAATAAAGGGGATATTAATAAGGTCTTGAGGATGTCTCTCCAAGAGAGAACCCGCAGTAATGGATTTAAATTAGATAAGTTTAGATTTAGAAAGGACATAGGAAAGTATTGGTTTGGAAATAGGGTAGTTGATGAGTGGAACAGTCTACCTAGTTGGGTTATTGAGGCTGGGACTTTGGGTAGTTTCAAATCTAGGTTGGATAAGTACATGAGTGGGAGGGGTTGGATTTGAGTGGGACTTTCACATCAGAGCTTATTTCTTGGGTGGCATTGAAAATTGGGTTGGGCAAATGTTTTGTTAGTGGGATGAATTGTAAAGGACCTGCCTAGTATGGGCCAGCAGGCCTCCTGCAGTGTTCCTCCTTTCTTATGTTCTTATGTTAACTTACTGCCTCCGACCATAAGTTTTGGAAAAGGGATACTGTGAAGGAAAAATCAGTAATAAGTTGGGGTTATGGTTGTTCAGACACCCAGGAACCATTAGCGTGTTACTGCCCGCACTACCATCTAGCGGGCTGAGGCTAAACTTCAGTTCCTGGGGTCTGATTTGCTTTAGTCGCTACTCCTGGTAGTATTTACCTTACCTGGCGTGGGTTGAAGTTTGGAGAATCACTTCACCTCCACTCTTCTGATCAGGTAAGGTGATCTACCAGGACTACTTCTGTTCATTGTTACTGATTTACCTGGTTACCAGAAAAAACATTGAAGTAGAATACCATCCTTTGTCTTTCTTCAATGTTATACCTATCTAACTTATGTTACCTGTGTTATTTTCTTTAATATCAGCTGTGTTGCTGGCCTAGTCAGCCAGGGTAGACACTAGTTAATTGGAGCAAGATCCCTGTCTACTGGACGTAGTGGGACATTACGACTCCTCACCTCTGAAATTTGAATTGTGGTGCTACGACCAAATAGTGACAGGAATTTTAGAACATCGGACGTGCACCGCCACCCAGGATAACCAACACTCTTCTGAAACATCAGAAGACCATCCTGGACATAAGATACTTTCTTCTGAAACATCAGAAGACCATCCTGGACATAAGATACTTTTTTCTGAAACATCAGAAGACCATCCTGGACATAAGATACTTTCTTCTGAAACATCAGAAGACCATCCTGGACATAAGATACTTTCTTCTGAAACATCAGAAGACCATCCTGGACATAAGATACTTTCTTCTGAAACATCAGAAGATCATCCTGGACATAAGATACTTTCTTCTGAAACATCAGAAGACCATCCTGGATATAAGATACTTTCTTCTGAAACATCAGAAGATCATCCTGGACATAAGATACTTTCTTCTGAAACATCAGAAGACCATCCTGGACATAAGATACTTTCTTCTGAAACATCAGAAGATCATCCTGGACATAAGATACTTTCTTCTGAAACATCAGAAGACCATCCTGGACATAAGATACTTTCTTCTGAAACATCAGAAGACCATCCTGGACATAAGATACTTTCTTCTGAAACATCAGAAGACCATCCTGGACATAAGATACTTTCTTCTGAAACATCAGAAGACCATCCTGGACATAAGATACTTTTTTCTGAAACATCAGAAGACCATCCTGGACATAAGATACTTTCTTCTGAAACATCAGAAGACCATCCTGGACATAAGATACTTTCTTCTGAAACATCAGAAGACCATCCTGGACATAAGATACTTTCTTCTGAAACATCAGAAGATCATCCTGGACATAAGATACTTTCTTCTGAAACATCAGAAGACCATCCTGGATATAAGATACTTTCTTCTGAAACATCAGAAGATCATCCTGGACATAAGATACTTTCTTCTGAAACATCAGAAGACCATCCTGGACATAAGATACTTTCTTCTGAAACATCAGAAGATCATCCTGGACATAAGATACTTTCTTCTGAAACATCAGAAGACCATCCTGGACATAAGATACTTTCTTCTGAAACATCAGAAGACCATCCTGGACATAAGATACTTTCTTCTGAAACATCAGAAGACCATCCTGGACATAAGATACTTTCTTCTGAAACATCAGAAGACCATCCTGGACATAAGATACTTTCTTCTGAAACATCAGAAGACCATCCTGGACATAAGATACTTTCTTCTGAAACATCAGAAGACCATCCTGGACATAAGATACTACTGTCTCAACATCATACTGGAACCACAGAGGTTAATTCTTATTTTTATTTAATTTCAATTAAAATCCTTAGAAAATTATCTTCATTATTATTCCTCGAGTCATTGATTTAAGTATTTTGCCATTCTTTTGTTCAGGGGGAAGACGTTTCCCTGACACCTTGGTTACTATCTTTAAGGGACATAATCGTTTTCACTCTCTTTGTAAGCCATCACCTTCTTTACTGTCTTTACTGTTATTATAAGCTATCATATGTCAATATTTCACCATAAAAATTGTTTCCCGTCGGAGTCCTGAAGCCTCACATATCCACCTCACAAACACATCCATCTTTCTTTCGATTGTTTTTTACAATCCTCTGACATTAATTTGCTGCTAAGTATCTTGTAATTTAGTTTACTTATCCGTCAGACAGGAAAAATAACTCGTCGTGTGCACTTTATGCCTTCGAGTGTATTTCATATACTGTTTTCACCTGTAGTTGACGTTACACCATCACTGGTGTATGTAATACACCATCAGTTGTAGTCAACCTTACAGTTTCTGTTGTGCATCTTACATCAGCTTAGACTTTACACCATTTATGTCCACTTGTTAACTATCTTACCAGAAAACCTAGATTTAGATCCTGCACTTGACTTAGTTCGCCTGAATCGTTCTTGTATATAGGTTTTCTGGTGATAGTAACATCCAATTTTCTTCTAACTGGGACGTAAGACCTGATCACCTTAAACTGACCACCTGGGTGCCAGTTAGTGAGGCTGGCACCCATGTGCCAGATAAGGCAAGTGAAAATCTGTATATGAAATAATTTCGCAAAAATAATCCTGAACCAGCCTCATCAGCTGGTACCCAGAACTCTGTAGCTCAAGACAATGGCTTCGAGGAGCAGCTGTCAGTCTTTAAAACGGCAGACTCAGGTTCGACTCCTGACGGAGACTTCTTTTTCCTTTTTCTTCTTTTCGTTCGACCGAGACACATTATATATTTCATATTGACCTAATTTTTAAAAAATGACCTGAAAAAGTTCAACATTATTCACAAATTATAATTATGTTTGGAAAATGTTTAAGTAGTAATGGTCACAGAACTTGGGAAATGGGAAGCATTTAGGTTTATTTAGAGAAACAGAAGAATAACTCCAACTCCTTGGATTAAGAGACCTTCACCATAATGAGAATGTTTTCCTTATAGTTAACGAATGAAATAATGTTTATTTTGTAACATAGATGTGAACTTTATTGTTGTTTGAATGTGTACTGTCAGCACTCAGTTCCAGGGAGAGTGTCAGCACTCAGTTCCAGGGAGAGTGTCAGCACTCAGTTCCAGGGAGAGTGTCAGCACTCAGTTCCAGGGAGAGTGTCAGCACTCAGTTCCAGGGAGAGTGTCAGCACTCAGTTCCAGGGAGAGTGTCAGCACTCAGTTCCAGGGAGAGTGTCAGCACTCAGTTCCAGGGAGAGTGTCAGCACTCAGTTCCAGGGAGAGTGTCAGCACTCAGTTCCAGGGAGAGTGTCAGCACTCAGTTCCAGGGAGAGCGTCAGCACTCAGTTCCAGGGAGAGTGTCAGCACTCAGTTCCAGAGAAAGCGTCAGCACTCAGTTCCAGGGAGAGCGTCGGCACTCAGTTCCAGGGAGAGTGTCAGCACTCAGTTCCAGGGAAAGCGTCAGCACTCAGTTCCAGGGAGAGTGTCAGCACTCAGTTCCAGGGAGAGTGTCAGCACTCAGTTCCAGGGAGAGTGTCAGCACTCAGTTCCAGGGAGAGCGTCAGCACTCAGTTCCAGGGAGAGTGTCAGCACTCAGTTCCAGGGAGAGCGTCAGCACTCAGTTCCAGGGAGAGTGTCAGCACTCAGTTCCAGGGAGAGTGTCAGCACTCAGTTCCAGGGAGAGTGTCAGCACTCAGTTCCAGGGAGAGTGTCAGCACTCAGTTCCAGGGAGAGTGTCAGCACTCAGTTCCAGGGAGAGTGTCAGCACTCAGTTCCAGGGAGAGCGTCAGCACTCAGTTCCAGGGAGAGTGTCAGCACTCAGTTCCAGGGAGAGTGTCAGCACTCAGTTCCAGGGAGAGCGTCAGCACTCAGTTCCAGGGAGAGTGTCAGCACTCAGTTCCAGGGAGAGTGTCAGCACTCAGTTCCAGGGAGAGTGTCAGCACTCAGTTCCAGGGAGAGTGTCAGCACTCAGTTCCAGGGAGAGTGTCAGCACTCAGTTCCAGGGAAAGTGTCAGCACTCAGTTCCAGGGAGAGTGTCAGCAATCAGTTCCAGGGAAAGCGTCAGCACTCAGGTGGAGGGAAAGTGTTATTACTCAGTTTAAGGGAGAGTGTCAGTACTCAGTTGCAGGGAAAGTGTTAGTACTCAGTTTAAGGGAGAGTCAGTACTCAGTTCCAGGGGAAATGGTAGTATTCAGTTTAAGGGAGAGTGTCAGCACTCAGCTCCAGGGAGAGTGTCAGCACTCAGCTCCAGGGAGAGAGTCAGCACTCAGTTCCAGGGAGAGGGTCGCTTTTCTATTCCAAATAGTGAATACTTTTAAAACTTGTCCAGCTTTGTGAACTCAAGTCTATACTGGGATTATATGAACTTTTTTCCTTACTGTGTGTGACTACACAGTAATTTGTGTCGCTTGACTGGATAGTATCTACACACACATGAACTGTGTGGACTATGTGGCGTGTGTTTGACTGTATGGTATCTACACACACATGAGCTGTGTGGACTATGTGGCGTCTGTTTGACTGTATGGTATCTACACACACATGAGCTGTGTGGACTATGTGGCGTCTGTTTGACTGTATGGTATCTACACACACATGAGCTGTGTGGACTATGTGGCGTGTGTTTGACTGTGTGGTATCTACACACACATGAGCTGTGTGAACTATGTGGCGTGTGTTTGACCGGATGGTATTTACACACACATGAACTGTGTGAACTATGTGATGTGTGTTTGACCGGATGGTATCTACACACACGTGAACTGTGTGGACTATGTGGCGTGTGTTTGACTGGAAGGTATCTACACACACATGAACTGCGTGGACTATGTGGCGTGTGTTTGACTGGATGGTATTTACACACACATGAACTGTGTGGACTATGTGGCGTGTGTTTGACTGGATGGTATCTACACACACATGAACTGTGTGGACTATGTGGCGTGTGTTTGACTGGATGGTATCTACACACACATGAACTGTGTGGACTATGTGGTGTGTGTTTGACTGGATGGTATCTACACACACATGAGCTGTGTAAACTATGTGGCGTGTGTTTGACTGGATGGTATTTACACACACACATGAACTGTGTGGACTATGTGGTGTGTGTTTGACTGGATGGTATCTACACACACATGAACTGTGTGGACTATGTGGCGTGTGTTTGGCTGGATGGTATTTACACACACACATGAACTGTGTGGACTATGTGGCGTGTGTTTGGCTGGATGGTATTTACACACACATGAACTGTGTGAACTATGTGGCGTGTGTTTGACTGGATGGTATCTACACACATGAACTGTGTGAACTATGTGGCGTGTGTTTGACTGGATGGTATCTACACACACATGAACTGTGTAAACTATGTGGCGTGTGTTTGACTGGATGGTATCTACACACATGAACTGTGTGAACTATGTGGCGTGTGTTTGACTGGATGGTATCTACACGCACATGAACTGTGTGAACTATGTGGCGTGTGTTTGGCTGGATGGTATCTACACACACATGAACTGTGTAAACTATGTGGCGTGTGTTTGACTGGATAGTATCTACACACACATGAACTGTGTAAACTATGTGGCGTGTGTTTGACTGGATGGTATCTACACACACATGAACTGTATAAACTATGTGGTGTGTGTTTGACTGGATGGTATCTACACACACATGAACTGTGTGGACTATGGGTAGTGTGCTAGTGAGTTGAACTCCTTGATACTAGTGTGAGTTTTGAGGATTTTGTATGATGTAGTTTTTATGTGATTATTCCAGCGTTGGACTCAATTTGATTATCTTACATTTCCTGTACAGGTTGTTAGACTTATGATCATCAGTTATCTACAGTTTGATAATTTCTGTTTCAGAATGAAAATATTTTCCAATATGTCTTCAATAAGGTGCATATAACAATTTATGCTTTACTAGATCCATAAATGGCTTTAAAACAGCTCTTGTGCTCATAGTTACTTCAAGTCTGCGGGAAAGTCATCTTTAAAACTCCTTAGTTACTGAACCCATTTTAAACTGCCATTTAACACTCCTACCTACAGTCTTTCCCTTACTCTCACTCTCCCTCCCTCTCTTCCCTTCCCCTCTCCCTCACTCTCTTCCCTTCCCATCTCCCTCCTTCTCTTCCCTTCCCCTCTCCCTCCCTCTCTTCCCTTCCCCTCTAACTCCCACTCTTCCCTTCCCCTCTCCCTCCCTCTCTTCCCTTCCCACACAGTTTTATATCTTGCTGGCTGTACAAGAGTTGTGCCTGACAGTGACTTCAGGAGCAGCGTACATTGTTATGTGCTTGGCAAGTATTGAGCAGGACCTGGGTCGTTGTCCTTACTCTTTCAACCATAGTCAGAGACCAGGGCGGGCGGGAGCGCGCGCACGCACGCACACACACACACACACACACGCATGCATACATTATGTATATATATATATATATATATATATATATATATATATATATATATATATATATATATATATATAATAGGTAAAACTTGCGATTTTGGCTTAAAGAGCAACGCTCTTCTTGCCGAATAAGGCAAGAGAAAATTTGTGTACACAATACTTTCGCAAAAATCATTCTGAACCTAATGAAAAAATATTTAGTTGTGTTTGTTTATTATTAAATTATTGTAAACTTATCTTAAATATATTTAGTTAGATTAGGATAAATTAAATTGCCCTTGTTATAATAAGGTTAGGTCAGTTTTGTAAAGAAATAAAAGGTATAAAATACCGACACAATGAAAATATAAGCACATATTCAGTATAATGTGATACGTTATTGACAACGTTTCGCCCACACAGTGGACTTTATTAAGTCACAAACAAATCTGTTTGTGACTTGATAAAGCCCACTGAGTGGGCGAAAAGTTGTCAATAAAGTATCACATTATACTGCATAAGTATTTATATTTCCAAGTTTTCTAAGGTTCCTTTGGTACAAAATCATTAATTTTTACATTAACATAAATGAAAAAAGAATATCTTTAAACGTGCGAGAATTTTTTTGTTTAGAAAAGACTTAAGTGGAAATATAATGGGAAATACAGGAGAGTTGGTGTGTACACAGCATCAGTGTTGCTGCTTCATCATGTATCCTCTATTTTCACTATCTTTCTTGATCTTCCTTTTCTTCTTCTTCTCCTTCGTCTTCTTCTTCTTCATCTTCTTCTTCTTCTTCTTCTTCTTCTTCTTCTTCTTCTTCTTCTTCTTCTTCTTCTTATTATTATTATTATTATTATTATTATTATTATTATTATTATTATTATTATTATTTCTTTTTTTTGTGAAGACACTGTACACATAAATTTCAGTCAGTATCAGATCAGTTTATTCCACCTTCGAGGACAAATGACTAACACCTCACCTATCCATGATCACACCTGACTAACACCTCACCTATCCATGATCACACCTGACTAACACCTCACCTATCCATGATCACACCTGACTAACACCTCACCTATCCATGATCACACCTGACTAACACCTCACCTATCCATGATCACACCTGACTAACACCTCACCTATCCATGATCACACCTGACTAACACCTCACCTATCCATGATCACACCTGACTAACACCTCACCTATCCATGATCACACCTGACTAACACCTCACCTATCCATGATCACACCTGACTAACACCTCACCTATCCATGACCACACCTGACTAACACCTCACCTATCCATGACCACACCATACTAACACCTCACCTATCCATGACCACACCTGACTAACACCTCACTTATCCATGATCACACCTGACTAACACCTCATTTATCCATGATCACAGCTGACTAACACCTCACCTATCCATGATCACACCTGACTAACACCTCACCTATCCATGATCACACCTGACTAACACCTCACCTATCCATGATCACACCTGACTAACACCTCACCTATCCATGATCACAACTGACTAACACCTCACCTATCCATGATCACACCTGACTAACACCTCACCTATCCATGATAACACCTGACTAACACCTCACCTATCCATGATCACACCTGACTAACACCTCACCTATCCATGATCACACCTGACTAACACCTCACCTATCCGTGATCACACCTGACTAACACCTCACCTATCCATGATCACACCTGACTAACACCTCACCTATCCATGATCACACCTGACTAACACCTCACCTATCCGTGATCACACTTGACTAACACCTCACCTATCCGTGATCACACCTGACTAACACCTCAGCTATCCGTGATCACACCTGACTAACTCCACACCTATCCATGACCACAACTGACTAACACCTCACCTATCCGTGATCACACCTGAATAACACCTCACCTATCCGTGATCACACCTGACTAACACCTCACCTATCCATGATCACACCTGACTAACACCTCACCTATCCATGACCACACCTGACTAATACCTCACCTATCCATGATCACACCTGACTAACACCTCACCTTTCCATGACCACACCTGACTAATACCTCACCTATCCATGACCACACCTGAATAACACCTCACCTATCCATGACCACACCTGACTAACACCTCACCTATCCGTGATCACACCTGACTAACACCTCACCTATCCGTGATCACACCTGACTAATACTTCACCTATCCATGATCACACCTGACTAACACCTCACCTATCCATTACCACACTTGACTAACACCTCACATATCCATGACCACACCTGATTAACACCTCACCTATCCATGACCACACCTGACTAACACCTCACCAATCCGTGATCACACCTGACTAACACCTCACCTATCCATGATCACACCTGACTAACACCTCACCTATCCATGACCACACCTGACTAATACCTCACCTATCCATGATCACACCTGACTAACACCTCACCTATCCATGACCACACCTGGCTAATACCTCACCTATCCATGACCACACCTGACTAACACCTCACCTATCCATGACCACACCTGACTAACACCTCACCTATCCGTGATCACACCTGACTAACACCTCACCTATCCGTGATCACACCTGACTAACACCTCACCTATCCATGATCACACCTGACTAACACCTCACGTATCCATTACCACACCTGACTAACACCTCACCTATCCATGACCACACCTGACTAACACCTCACCTATCCATGACCACACCTGACTAACACCTCACCTATCCGTGATCACACCTGACTAACACCTTACCTATCCATGATCACACCTGACTAACACCTCACCTATCCATGACCACACCTGACTAATACCTCACCTATCCATGATCACACCTGACTAACACCTCACCTATCCGTGACCACACCTGACTAATACCTCACCTATCCGTGATCACACCTGACTAACACCTTACCTATCCATGATCACACCTGACTAACACCTCACCTATCCATGACCACACCTGAGTAACACCTCACCTATCCATGATCACACCTGACTAACACCTCACCTATCCATGACTGCACCTGACTAACACCTCACCTATCCATGATCACACCTGACTAACACCTCACCTATCCATGACCACACCTGACTAACACCTCACCTATCCGTGATCACACCTGACTAACACCTCACCTATCCATGATCACACCTGACTAACACCTCACCTATCCATGACCACACCTGACTAACACCTTTCCTATCCATGATCACACCTGACTAACACCTCACCTATCCTTGACCACAATTGACTAACACCTCACCTATCCATGATCACACCTGACTATTACTTCTTTTATCCATGACCACACCTGACTATTAGCTTTTTTATCCATGACCACACCTGACTAAGACCTCACCTATCCATGACCACACCTGACTAAGACCTCACCTATCCATGGCTATACCTGACTAAGACCTCACCTATCCATGATCACAACTGACTAAGACCTTACCTATCCATGACCACACCTGACTAACACCTCACCTATCCTTGACCACAATTGACTAACACCTCACCTATCCTTGTCCACACCTGACTAAAACCTCACCTATGCATGACCACACCTGACTAACACCTCACCTATCCATTACCACACCTGACTAACACCTCACCTATCCATGACCACACCTGACTAACACCTCACATATCCATGACCACACCTGACTGACACCTCACCTATCCATGACCACACCTGACTAACACCTCACATATCCTTGACCACAATTGACTAACACCTCACCTATCCATGATCACACCTGACTATTACTTCTTTTATCCATGACCACACCTGACTATTAGCTCTTTTATCCATGACCACACCTGACTAACACCTCACCTATCCATGACCACACCTGACTAAGACCTCACCTATCCATGGCTATACCTGACTAAGACCTCGCCTATCCATGATCACACCTGACTAAGACCTTACCTATCCATGGCCACACGTGACTAAGACCTCACCTATCCATGACTACACCTGGCTAAGACCTCACCTATCCATGGCTATACCTGACTAAGACCTCACCTATCCATGATCACACCTGACTAAGACCTTACCTATCCATGACCACACCTGACTAACACCTCACCTATCCTTTACCACAATTGACTAACACCTCACATACCCTTGTCCACACCTGACTAAAACCTCACCTATCCATGACCTCACCTGACTAACACCTCACCTATCCATTACCACACCTGACTAACACCTCACCTATCCATGACCACACCTGACTAACACCTCACCTATCCATGACCACACCTGACTGACACCTCACCTATCCATGACCACACCTGACTAACACCTCACATATCCTTGACCACAATTGATTAACACCTCACCTATCCATGATCACACCTGACTAACACCTCACCTATCCATGGCTATACCTGACTAAGACCTCACCTATCCATGATCACACCTGACTAAGACCTTACCTATCCATGACCACACGTGACTAAGACCTCACCTATCCATGACTACACCTGGCTAAGACCTCATCTATCCATGATCACTTCTAACTAAGACCTCACCTATCCATGATCACACCTAACTAACACCTCACCTATCCATGATCATACCTAACTAACACCTCACCTAAGCATGACCACACCTGACTAACACCTCACTCTAATGAATGGACTTATACAAATTCATTCATCTTAGTGAACATTGATGTTGTTCTTGTCTGCGTTTATCCATCATAGTGAACATTGATGTTGTTCTTGTCTGTGTTTATCCATCATAGTGAACATTAATGTTGTTCTTGTCTGTGTTTATCCATCATAGTGAACATTAATGTTGTTCTTGTCTGTGTTTATCCATCATAGTGAACATTGATGTTGTTCTTGTCTGTGTTTATCCATCATAGTGAACATTAATGTTGTTCTTGTCTGTGTTTATCCATCATAGTGAACATTAATGTTGTTCTTGTCTGTGTTTATCCATCATAGTGAACATTGATGTTGTTCTTGTCTGTGTTTATCCATCATAGTGAACATTAATGTTGTTCTTGTCTGTGTTTATCCATCATAGTGAACATTGATGTTGTTCTTGTCTGTGTTTATCCATCATAGTGAACATTAATGTTGTTCTTGTATGTGTTCATTCATCACAGTGAACATTAATCTTGTTCCTGGAGGTGATAGCCACTTATGCATATATATGTATATTCAAATGTAAACAAATGCTCAAATATTTCTAAATACAGTACATGTATGTATTTAAAAATTATACATACAAAAATAACCTGTACACGTGAGACTGAAACTTATGAGGACTTCTAGGTTCTACCAGGATCATTAACTAGTCACAGGGAAGACCATTCAGTGGGACCAGGATCATTAACTAGTCACAGGGAAGACCATTCACTGGGACCAGGATCATTAACTAGTCACAGGGAAGGCCATTCACTGGGACCAGGATCATTAACTAGTCACAGGGAAGACCATTCACTGGGACCAGGATCATTAACTAGTCACAGGGAAGACCACTCACTGGGACCAGGATCATTAACTAGTCACAGGGAAGACCATTCACTGGGACCAGGATCATTAACTAGTCACAGGGAAGACCATTCACTGGGACCAGGATCATTAACTAGTCACAGGGAAGACCATTCACTGGGACCAGGATCATTAACTAGTCACAGGGAAGACCATTCACTGGGACCAGGATCATTAACTAGTCACAGGGAAGACCATTCACTGGGACCAGGATCATTAACTAGTCACAGGGAAGACCATTCACTGGGACCAGGATCATTAACTAGTCACAGGGAAGACCATTCACTGGGACCAGGATCATTAACTAGTCACAGGGAAGACCATTCACTGGGACCAGGATCATTAACTAGTCACAGGGAAGACCATTCACTGGGACCAGGATCATTAACTAGTCACAGGGAAGACAATTCACTGGGACCAGGATCATTAACTAGTCACAGGGAAGACCATTCACTGGGACCAGGATCATTAACTAGTCACAGGGAAGACCATTCACTGGGACCAGGATCATTAACTAGTCACAGGGAAGACCTTTCACTGGGACCAGGATCATTAACTATTCACAGGGAAGACCATTCAGTGGGACCAGGATCATTAACTAGTCACAGGGAAGACCATTCACTGGGACCAGGATCATTAACTAGCCATAGGGAAGACCATTCAGTGGGACGAGGATCATAAACTAGTCACAGGGAAGACCATTCACTGGGACCAGGATCATTAACTAGTCACAGGGAAGACCATTCACTGGGACCAGGATCATTAACTAGTCACAGGGAAGACCATTCACTGGGACCAGGATCATTAACTAGTCACAGGGAAGACCATTCAGTGGGACCAGGATCATTAACTAGTCACAGGGAAGACCATTCACTGGGACCAGGATCATTAACTAGTCACAGGGAAGACCATTCACTGGGACCAGGATCATTAACTAGTCACAGGGAAGACCATTCACTGGGACCAGGATCATTAACTAGTCACAGGGAAGACCATTCACTGGGACCAGGATCATTAACTAGTCACAGGGAAGACCATTCACTGGGACCAGGATCATTAACTAGTCACAGGGAAGACCATTCACTGGGACCAGGATCATTAACTAGTCACAGGGAAGACCATTCAGTGGGACCAGGATCATTAACTAGTCACAGGGAAGACCATTCACTGGGACCAGGATCATTAACTAGCCATAGGGAAGACCATTCAGTGGGACGAGGATCATAAACTAGTCACAGGGAAGACCATTCACTGGGACCAGGATCATTAACTAGTCACAGGGAAGACCATTCACTAGGACCAGGATCATTAACTAGTCACAGGGAAGACCATTCACTGGGACCAGGATCATTAACTAGCCACAGGGAAGACCATTCAGTTTACCAGGATGATTAAATAGTCACAGGGAAGACCATTCACTGGGACCAGGATCATTAACTAGCCACATGGAAGACCATTCACTGGGATCAGGATCATTAACTAGCCACAGGGAAAACCATTCACTGGGACCAGGATCATTAACTAGCCACAGGAAAGACCATTCAGTGGGACCAGGATCATTAACTAGTCACAGGGAAGATCATTCAGTGGGACCAGGATCATTAACTAGTCACAGGGAAGATCACTTACTGGGACCAGGATCATTAACTAGTCACAGGGAAGACCATTCACTGGGACCAGGATCATTAACTAGTCACAGGGAAGACCATTCACTGGGACCAGGATCATTAACTAGTCACAGAGAAGACCATTCACTGGGACCAGGATCATTAACTAGTCACAGGGAAGACCATTCACTGGGACCAGGATCATTAACTAGCCACAGGGAAGACCATTCAGTAGGACCAGGATCATTAACTAGTCACAGGGAAGACCATTCACTGGGACCAGGTTCATCAACCAGCCACAGGGAAGACCATTCACTGGGATCAGGATCATTAACTAGCCACAGGGAAGACCATTCAGTGGGACCAGGATCATTAACTAGCCACAGGGAAGCCCATTCAGTGGGACCAGGATCATTAACTAGTCACAGGGAAGATCATTCAGTGGGACCAGGATCATTAACTAGTCACAGGGAAGACCACTTACTGGGACCAGGATCATTAACTAGTCACAGGGAAGACCATTCACTGGGACCAGGATCATTAACTAGTCACAGGGAAGACCATTCACTGGGACCAGGATCATTAACTAGTCACAGGGAAGACCATTCAGTGGGACCAGGATCATTAACTAGTCACTGGGAAGACCATTCACTGGGACCAGGATCATTAACTAGCCACAGGGAAGACCATTCAGTGGGACCAGGATCATTAACTAGTCACAGGGAAGACCATTCACTGGGACCAGGATCATCAACCAGATACAGGGAAGACCATTCACTGGGATCAGGATCATTAACTAGCCACAGGGAAGACCATTCACTGGGACCAGGATCATTAACTAGCCACAGGGAAGACCATTCTGTGGGACCAGGATCATTAACTAGTCACAGGGAAGACCATTCAGTGGGACCAGGATCATTAACTAGTCACAGGGAAGAACATTCAGTGGGACCAGGATCATTAACTAGTCACAGGGAAGACCATTCACTGGGACCAGGATCATTAACTAGTCACAGGGAAGACCATTCACTGGGACCAGGATCATTAACTAGTCACAGGGAAGACCATTCACTGGGACCAGGATCATTATCTAGTCACAGGGAAGACCATTCAGTGGGACCAGGGTCATTAACTAGTCACAGGGAAGACCATTCAGTGGGACCAGGATCATTAACTAGTCACGTTGAAGATCATTCACTGGGACCAGGATCATTAACTAGTCACAGGGAAGACCATTCAGTGGGACCAGGATCATTAACTAGTCACAGGGAAGACCATTCAGTGGGACCAGGATCATTAACTAATCACAGGGAAGACCATTCAGTTGGACCAGGATCATTAACTAGTCACAGGGAAGATCATTCAGTGGGACCACGATCATTAGCTAGTCACAGGGAAGATCATTCAGATGGACCAGGATCATTAACTAGTCACAGGGAAGATCATTCACTGGGACCAGGATCATTAACTAGTCACAGGGAAGATCATTCATTGGGACCAGGATCATTAGCTAGTCACAGGGAAGACCATTCAGTGGGACCAGGATCATTAACTAGTCACATGGAAGATCACTTACTGGGACCAGGATCATTAGCTAGTCACAGGGAAGACCATTCAGTGGGACCAGGATCATTAACTAGTCACAGGGAAGACCACTTACTGGGACCAGGATCATTAGCTAGTCACAGGGAAGACCATTCACTGGGACCAGGATCATTAACTAGTCACAGGGAAGATCATTCAGTGGGACCAGGATCATTAACTAGTCACAGGGAAGACCATTCAATGGGACCAGGATCATTAACTAGTCACAGGGAAGATCATTCAGTGGGACCAGGATCTTTAACTAGTCACAGGGAAGACCATTCAGTGGGACCAGGATCATTAACTAGTCACAGGGAAGACCATTCAGTGGGACCAGGATCATTAACTAGTCACAGGGAAGATCATTCAGTGGGACCAGGATCATTAGCTAGTCACAGGGAAGACCATTCAGTGGGACCAGGATCATTAACTAGTCACAGGGAAGACCACTTACTGGGACCAGGATCATTAGCTAGTCACAGGGAAGACCATTCAGTGGGACCAGGATCATTAACTAGTCACAGGGAAGATCATTCAGTGGGACCATGATCATTAACTAGTCACAGGGAAGACCATTCAGTGGGACCAGGATCATTAACTAGTCACAGGGAAGATCATTCAGTGGGACCAGGATCTTTAACTAGTCACAGGGAAGACCATTCAGTGGGACCAGGATCATTAACTAGTCACCGGGAAGACCATTCAGTGGGACCAGGATCATTAACTAGTCACAGGGAAGACCATTCAGTGGGACCAGGATCATTAACTAGTCACAGGGAAGGCCATTCAGTGGGACCAGGATCATTAACTAGTCACAGGGAAGACCATTCACTGGGACCAGGATCATTAGCTAGTCACAGGGAAGACCATTCAGTGGGACCAGGATCATTAACTAGTCACAGGGAAGATCATTCACTGGGACCTGGATCATTAACTAGTCACAGGGAAGACCATTCAGTGGGACCAGGATCATTAACTAGTCACAGGGATGATCATTCACTCCGAACAGGATCATTAACTAGTCACAGGGAAGATCATTCAGTGGGACCAGAATCATTAACTAGTCACAGGGAAGACCATTCACTGGGACCAGGATCATTAACTAGTCACAGGGAAGACCATTCACTGGGACCTGCCTACTTTCTGTATTCGACTGAAGAAGCCTACTGTGTAGGCGAAACGTTTCGAAATAAAGTTACCTAACTGTTGCTTATGTGTCTTACCTACCAACCTGTGGGTATTGTATACCATTTTGATGTTCACGTACTAGTAATACTGAAAGGAGAGGATTACATGCATTGTTGAATAAATGTATGAGTATGTTTGATACAGATAATTGTGTATGTGTGTGTGTGTGTGTGTGTGTGTGTGTGTGTGTGTGTGTGTGTGTGTGTGTGTGTGTGTGTGTGTGTGTGTGTGTATGTGTGTGTGTGTGTATGTGTGTGTGTGTATGTGTTGCTTTATTCGTGCGTCTGTACGTATGATGTGTGAGTGTGTAGGATGTGTATTCGGAAATACAGAATTGAGCGCATAGAAGAGTGCGCGCTTGTGAACCTTTGTGTATAACTAGGTGAAAAAGGTAACTGATAACAATAAATTCCAGTTACCATGCAGGTAACACAAAGGTTCACACACCGACGCTAATCTACACACATAAAAACGTTCACAAATATACTTACATAGCTAAATAATTGAACAAGCTAATAGCTGGCATAGGTACAATATTAAATATAAATATATGTTCCAAATTTTCACTAGTGGCCAGTTCTTGGTGGACGAACTGTGATAGAGATCTCTCTTGTCTCAGGTAGTCGACGTTCGAGTCTGTCCAGGAGGATGTTATTACAGAGCGCAGATTTTCTGCGTGTCCTCCTCTGTAATAACATCTACCTTCGTATACTGATATTAATACACTTGTGTAGTAATATCATATATGGACAGTGCTTCAAGGCTGGCTGACACTGCTGACCTCAGGGAAGTGGTGAAGGGTTGTATACCTGGATCCATGGACCTGGGGTGGGACTTGCTGACCTCAGGAAAGTGGTGAAGGGTGAATACCTGGATCCATGGACCTGGGGTGGGACTTGCTGACCTCAGGGAAGTGGTGAAGGGTGTATACCTGGATCCATGGACCTGGGGTGGGACTGCTGACCTCAGGGAAGTGGTGAAGTATGAATACCTGGATCCATGGACCTGGGGTGGGACTTGCTGACCTCAGGAAAGTGGTGAAGGGTGAATACCTGGAACCACGGACCTGGGGAGGGACTTGCTGACCTCGGGGAAGTGATGAAGGGTGAATACCTGGAACCACGGACCTGGGGTGGGACTTGCTGACCTCGGGGAAGTGGTGAAGGGTGTATACCTGTAGCCATGGACCAGCGGTGGGACTTGCTGACCTCATGGAAGTGGTGAAGGGTGTATACCTGTAGCCATGGACCTGGGGTGGGACTTGCTGACCTCAGGTAAGTGGTAAAGGGTGAATGCCTGGAACCACGGACCTGGGGTGGGACTTGCTGACCTCAGGGAAGTGGTGAAGGGTGAATACCTGGAACCACGGACCTGGGGTGGGACTTGCTGACCTCAGGGAAGTGGTGAAGGGTATACCTGTAGCCACGGACCTGGGGTGGGACTTGCTGACCTCAGGGAAGTGGTGAAGGGTGAATACCTGGAGCCACGGACCTGGGATGGGACTTGCTGACCTCAGGGAAGGTGTGAAGGGTGTATGTGTGAACACTTGGAACCATAGACCTAGGATGGGACTTGTTGACCGCGGACCGGGGATGGAACTAGGTGAGGCATCACCCAGACTTCAAGGGAAGGCAAGACATCCGGTGGCCAACGAATGATTTCCCGGGGAAGGCATAGATACAAAAGTTGGGATTATTGAGTGTAGGATAGTAAATGGGGAAGGGAGAATATGTGAGGGGACACAGATGGACTCCTGGACCTATGAATCTGCGTAAGGTAGGATAGTGTAGGATAGGAAGTGGGGAAGGGAGAATATCTGAGGGGACACAGATTGACTAATGGACCTATGAATCTGGGTAAGGTAGGATAGTGTAGGATAGGAAGTGGGGAAGGGAGAATATCTGAGGGGACACAGATGGACTCCTGGACCCATGAACCTGGGTAAGGTAGAATAGTGTAGGATAGGAAGTGGGGAAGGGAGAATATCTGAGGGGACACAGATGGACTCCTGGACCTATGAACCTGGGTAAGGTAGGATAGTGTAGGATAGGAAGTTGGGAAGGGAGAATATCTGAGGGGACACAGATGGACTCCTTGACCCATGAACCTGGGTAAGGTAGAATAGTGTAGGATAGGAAGTGGGGAAGGGAGAATATCTGAGGGGACACAGTTGGACTCCTTGATCCATGAACCTGGGTAAGGTAGGATAGTGTATGATAGGAAGTGGGGAAGGGAGAACATCTGAGAGGATACAGATGGACTCCTGGACCCATGAACCTGGGTAAGGTAGGATAGTGTAGGATAGGAAGTGGGGAAGGGAGAATATCTGAGGGGACACAGATGGACTCCTGGACCCATGAACCTGGGTAAGGTAGGATAGTGTAGGATAGGAAGTGGGGAAGGGAGAATATCTGAGGGGACACAGATGGTCTCCTGGGCCCATGAACCTGGGTAAGGTAGGATAGTGTAGGATAGGAAGTGGGGAAGGGAGAATATCTGAGGGGACACAGATGGTCTCCTGGGCCCATGAACCTGGGTAAGGTAGGATAGTGTAGGATAGAAAGTGGGGAAGGGAGAACATCTGAGAGGACACAGATGGACTCCTGGACCCATGAACCTGGGTAAGGTAGGATAGTGTAGGATAGGAAGTGGGGAAGGGAGAATATCTAAGGGGACACAGATGGACTCCTGGACCCATGAACCTGGGTAAGGTAGGATAGTGTAGGATAGGAAGTGGGGAAGGGAGAACATCTGAGAGGACACAGATGGACTCCTGGACCCATGAACCTGGGTAAGGTAGGATAGTGTAGGATAGGAAGTGGGGAAGGGAGAATATCTGAGGGGACACAGATGGACTCCTGGACACATGAACCTGGGTAAGGTAGGATAGTGTAGGATAGGAAGTGGGGAAGGGAGAATATCTGAGGGGACACAGATGGACTCCTGGACCCATGAACCTGGGTAAGGTAGGATAGTGTAGGATAGGAAGTGGGGAAGGGAGAATATCTGAGGGGACACAGATGGACTCCTGGACCCATGAACCTGGGTAAGGTAGGATAGTGTAGGATAGGAAGTGGGGAAGGGAGAATATCTGAGGGGACACAGATGGACTCCAGGACCCATGAACCTGGGTAAGGTAGGATAGTGTAGGATAGGAAGAGGAGAGGGGAGAATATCTGAGGGGACACAGATGGACTCCTGGACCCATGAGCCTGGGTAAGGTAGGATAGTGTAGGATAGGAAGTGGAGAAGGGAGAATATCTGAAGGGACACAGATGGACTCCTGGACCCATGAACCTGAGGAAAGCTTTGAAAACACAGTGGGGGAGTGCACCGTAAAGCCTCCACCTGGCAGTGTGGTAACTCAGTATGCTACACATACTACTACTACTACCTGTCCTGCAGGTGTAAGGAAACATGCTTAGTGTTTCACATGGATCAATCCCGGCAAGTTTCCTTACACCTGTTGCTTCAGTTCACCTAGTAGTAAGTAGTTATATTTATCACTTGTTCACCTAGTAGTAAGTAGTTATTGTTATCACTTGTTCACCTAGTAGTAAGTAGGTATTGTTATCACTTGTTCACCTAGTAGTAAGTAGTTATTGTTATCACTTGTTCACCTAGTAGTAAGTAGTTACTGTTATCACTTGTTCACCTAGTAGTAAGTAGTTATTGTTATCACTTGTTCACCTAGTAGTAAGTAGTTACTGTTATCACTTGTTCACCTAGTAGTAAGTAGTTATTGTTATCACTTGTTCACCTAGTAGTAAGTAGTTATTGTTATCACTTGTTCACCTAGTAGTAAGTAGTTATTGTTATCACTTGTTCACCTAGTAGTAAGTAGTTATTGTTATCACTTGTTCACCTAGTAGTAAGTAGTTATTGTTATCACTTGTTCACAAGGATGGATCCCGTCACTGGTGAAACATTGATCATGTAATATTTTTAGTCTGCTGTTTATGATCTGAATAAACAGAAGCTTTCCATACAGTATGTCAATAATATCAGCTAGGTCACTAATAAGTGTATCATGTAATTGTAGAAATGTGAGATTATAATAATTTTTATTATTATAATTATTATTATTATTATTATTATTATTATTATTATTATTATTATTATTTTATTTTTATTAACACATCGGCCGTTTCCCACCAAGGCACAGTGGCCCGAAAAAAAAACTTTCGTCATTATTCACTCCATCACTGTCTTGCCAGAGGCGCATTTACACTACAGTTATAAAGCTGCAACATAAACACCCCTCCTTCAGAGTGCAGGCTTTGTACTTCCCATCTCCAGGACTCAAGTCCGGCCTACCGGTTTCCCTGAATCCCTTCATAAATGTTACCTAGCTCACACTCCAACAGCACGTCAAGTCCTAAAAACCATTTTTCTCCATTCGCTCTTGTCTAAGATGGTCACATATGCTTGCTGGAAGTCCAAGCCCCTCGCACACAAAACCTCCTAGGCCTACCCCGACCCCGCCATCCCTCCACTATAGATTTATTCACTCTCGAAGTCATTCTGTTTCTTCCCTCCTCTTTATATGGATAATAGTTTTGGTAATCCAGCAACTCCTAATAATTACCAAACTATGGATTCTCTACATTGCCCTCAGACACGATATTTCCACTGCCTCCAGCCTTCCCCTCGCTGCAAAATTCACCACCCATGCTTCACACCCATATGAGAGCATTGGTATAACTATACTCTCATACATTTTCCTCTTTGCTTCCATAAATAATGTTCTTTGTCTCCAGAGACTCCTCAGTGCACCACTCACCTTTTTCCCCTCGTTCATTCTATGATTCACTTCATCTTTCATAGACCCGTCTGCTGACACGTTCACTCCCAGATATCTGAATACATTCACCTCCTCCATACTCTCTCCCTCCAATCTGATATTCAGTCTTTCGTTACCTAAAATTTTTGTTATCCTCATCACCTTACTCTTTCCTATTTTCACTTTTAATTTCCTTTTTTAACATTCCCTAACAAACTTATCCACCAACCTCCGCAACTTCTCCTCAGAATCTCCCAAAAGCACAGTGTCATCAGCAAAGAGTAACTGTGACACCTCCCACTTTGTGTTAGATTCTTTATCTTTTAACCCCACATCTCTTGCCAACACCCGAGCATTCACTTCTCTTACAACCCCATCTATAAACATATTGAACAACCATGGTGACATCACACATCCCTGCATAAAGCCTCCTTTTACTGGGAAATAATGTCCCTCTTTCCTACATACTCTGAGCCTCACTATCCTCGTAAAAACTCTTCACTGCTTTCAGCAACCTACCTCCTAATCCATACATTTGCAACCTCTGTCACATTGCATCCCGTATTATACGCCTTTTCCAAACCCATAAATGCCACTAAAACCTCTTTACCCTTATCTAAATACTGTTCACCTATATGTTTCACTATAAACACTTGGTCTATGCACCCCATACCCTTCTTGAAGCCTTTTTGTTCATCTGCTATCCTGCTCTCCGCCTTACTCTTAATTCTTTTAATAATAACTCTACCATACTTTACCAGGTATAGGAAACAGACTTATTTCCCTATACTTTTTACACTCTTTATGAACGCTCTCTGCCAATCCCTAGGTACCTTACTATCTCTAATACATATATTAAATAAAAGCACTAACCACTCCAAAACTATATCCCCACCTGCTTTTTTACATTTTTATCTTTACCCATCAATCCCAGCAGCTTTACCCCCTTTCATTCTACCCACTGCCTCACGAACTTCCCCCACACTCACAGCTGACTCTTCCTCACTCCTACAAGATATTATTCCTCCTTGCCTTATACACGAAATCACAGCTTCCCTATCGTCATCACCATTTAACAATTCCTCAATATATTCCCTCCATCTTCCAGATACCTCTAATTCTCCATTTAATAACTATCATCTCCTATTTTTACCTATCAAATCAATTTGTTCCCTAGCCTTTCTCAACTCCAAAACTTTTTCTTATTTTCTAAGAAATTTATTGATAATATCTCACCCACTCTCTCATTTGTCCTCTTATTTTATTCCTTCACAACTCTCTTTACCTCTCTTTTTTTCTCTCCATATCCTCCTTCCTCCTTGCATCACTTCTACTTTGCAAAAAGCTTTCATATGATAATTTTTTCTTTCTTATTGCTCTCTTTACCTCATCATTCCATCAGTCGCTCTTCTTCCCTCCCACACCCATTTTCCTGTAACCACAAACTTCTGCTGGACACTCTAACACTACATTCTTAAACCTTCTCCATACATCTTCAACCCCATTGCCTATACTCTCACTATACACAAATAACCCGTTCATAGGAATGAGGAGTTTACGACGATGTTTCGGTCCGACTTGGACCATTTACAAAGTCACACTAAAGAAAAGGAGAGAAGGAGAGGTATATATAGGCAGGAGGTGGTAGTAGTAGTAGTAGTAGTAGTGGAGGTAGAAGGTAGTAGTAATGAGGAGGAGCCAGTTTAATACTTTGTAAATGGTCCACGTCGGACCGAAACGTCGTCGTAAGCTCCTCTCTTCTATGTGCTGGTTATTTGTGTATCGTTCCAGTCACGGTATTGTGCCTTTTTGTTATTTATACTCTCACTAGCCCATCTATCCCCCAAAGTTGTTTATATCTTACCCTAACTGTCTCCTCCTTTAGTTTATAAACCTTCACCTCCCTCTTAATTGCTGCTTCCATTTTCCTTTTACATTCACTGTAGCTACAACTAAAAAGTGATCTAATATATCCGTTCCCTCTATAAACATGTACATTTGGGTTATAACTTTTTTTTACTTTTTTTCCAAATAAAACATCTGTCTCAAAAATCGATGAACTTTTGTTTAAAAACAAAGAAGAAGTCCCTAATTCCTCTCAGTTTTCAAAAAAGGTCAACATATCTGCGTTACTACATCAGTAGCAACTCAGGAAAGTACTAATTGGCAACTCAGATTAATGAAAAATATTAATCACCATATATTTACGTTACTAATCATAATTAGTAGCTCAGAAAATTACTAATTGACAATTTATCAGTTGTCAGCATCACGTTCTGGACAGGATTCTCCGTGTGGTAATGGATGAAAATCTTGGTGCTAAAACATCGAGTATCCGTTTTTATCCCAACTGGTGAAGAATTATGAGGAACTAAAGGCACAGTTTGTTAATGAAACAGAAGCAGGATGGAGCGATGATACGAAGTTTTTGTACTATCTAACACGAGTGTTTAGATTCTTTGAAGAAAAGGGTCACTTTCCTTTGATTAACTTTCAGAAAATTCCAAACATCAGCAATGCGAGGTGGAATTTAAGAGTCATTCTATCTTTTCTTGAATTCATTCTTATACCTACAAGACGGAAGGCTTTGGAGAAGATACGCAGATTCATTTCATACACCTGGGCAGATTATTGCTTTACTGATCAGATGTACGATAAAAATGGCTTCAAGAATTTGTCAGAAATATTGAAACCTTACAAAAAGGAACACATCAAAACACTTACAAAGAAGTGTGATCAGCTTTTAATGTTAAGATTGTGAATAATAAAGACAAACCTTGTGGAACATAGTGTACCAGTGTGCGTATAACAAGACTGTGGAAGACGTGGACAGCCAAGGACACTTCAGCTTCTATCAAGTCACCAATACCTGCCGAGAAGGGTGTAAATAACACCATAGCTCACGTTACAAGAGCAAGGTAAGTTTCGAACTATCTTGTCATAGAGGGAACTGCGCAGTTCTTGTGTCACAAGGGGTTTGAAATCATCCTATAGTCGTCATTGAGGTGTTACTTTTGAGTCCACACACGTGAGTATAGGATTCAATGGATCCAGTCAGTATTCAATATTGAAAATACTGGCATAACACCCCGTAGGGGAAATTAAACTTATACATAATTTATATTCCAGCCCTTGAGGAAGTGCATACCACAGCTTCACAAGACATCGCCTACAGGGACGGCTGTATAGGCGAAAGCTGTCTATCAAGCTAAGTCCCATTTCAGTCCACTATTTAATCTTTGACTTAGCTTGTAGCATTACCCTCAACAAAAGGAGAAATAAAAAAAAAGGGAATAAGAAAAGTTAAAAGAAATTATGAGGGTAAAGTTGCAAGAGAATCGAAGACTAACCCAAAAAGATTCTTTCAGGTATACAGAAGTAAGATTAGGGACAACATAGGCCCATTCAAAAGTTACTCGGGTCAGCTCACCGACAGTGATAAGGAAATGTGTAGGATTTTTAGCAGTTCCTTTCAGTTTTTACTCAGGAAGATACTAGCGATATTCCAGAAATAATAAATTATATAGAACAGGACGATAATAAACTATGCACGATTAGGGTCACAAGTGACATGGTCATTTGGCAAATAGATAATTTAAAACCTAACAAATCCCCAGACCCTGATGAACTATACGTATGGATTCTAAAGGAATGTAAAGAGGAGCTTAGCAAACCTTTGGCTGTTCATTTATGGAATGAATAATTGCTGAGGCAATTCGTAGGAATGAATAATTGCATCTTGAAAAGCATAAATTGATCATCGAATCTCAGCACGGTTTTACAAAAGGGCGTTCCTGCCTTACGAATTTATTGACCTATTTCACTAAGGTATTTGAGGAGGTAGATCATGGTAGTGAATATGATATTGTGTATATCAGAGACTATTGAGGAAAATTAAGGCACACGGAATAGGAAAAAAAAAATCCTGGACAGAGGCGTGGTTGACTGATAGGCAGCAAAGAGTTTACATAATTGGGGAGAAATCAGAGTGGCGAAGCGCCACGAGCGGTGTTCCGCAGGGGTCAGTATTGGGTCCCTTGTTGTTCACTATCTACATAAACGACTAAACGATGACAGTAAAATAGGCCGACGAATTCATTCTGACGAGGACATTAGAGCACTCCAGGAAGATTTGAATAGACGATGCAGTGGTCGGAGAAGTGGCAGATACAGATTAATATAGACAAATCCAAAGTTCTAAACATTGCCACATATAAACTTTGTAAACCATGCCACGTATAAACTAAATAATGTAGATCTTAATATTACTGATTGCAAAAAGGATTTGAGAGTTCTGGTTAGCAGTAATCTAAAACCAAGACAACGGTTCATAAGTGTTCGCAATAAAACGAACAGAATCTTTGATTTCATATCAAGAAGCATAACTAATAGGAGTCCTCAAGTTGTTCTTCAACTCTATATATCTTTGGTTAGGCCTCTTCTAGATTATGCTGCATAGTTTTGGTCACCATATTACAGAATGGATATAAATTCTCTGGAAAGTGTACAAAGGAGGATGACAAAGTTGATCCCATGTATAAGAAGTCTTCCCTATGAGAATAGACTGAGGGCCCTGAATTTGCTCTCTCTATATTAGGGATGATATGATTGAGGTGTATAAATAGAAAACAGGAAAGAATAAAGGGGATATAAAGGACTCGCAGGAATGGTTTTAAGTTGGAAAAAATCAGATTCAGGAAGGATATAGGAAAGCACTGGTTTGATGAGTTGTGGATGAGCGGAACAAACTCCCAAGTACTATCATAGAAGCTAGAACATTGTGTAGGTTTAAAATTAGGTTAGATAAATACATGAGTGGGTGTGGGCTTGTGTGAGTTGGGCCTGACTATCTTGTACTACTTGGTCAGATGCCGTGTTCCTTCCTTAAGTGAATGTGACCTGACCTGACTAGGTTGGGGCATTGGCTTAAGTCGGTAGGAGACTTGGACCTGCCTAGCATGGGCCAGTAGGCCTGCTGCAGTGTTGCTTCTTTCTTACGTTGTAACACAGAGTTCCACGAGTCTGGGCCCGGGGCTGAGTGCATGGACATGTTGTCAATGTTTTCTCAAAACCTATCGGAGTTAGGTTTAATGTCGGAAATCTGGAATACATTGATGGATTTTTGAGGCTCATTCATGAAAAAATCATTTGGATTGTCGATCTTTAGACTGATTAGTGGCTTGCTAAACACAGAGTCGTATTGGGATTTCAGTATCTCACTCATTTCTTTGTTGTAATCTGTGTAAGTCCCATCTTGTCTGAGCAAGGGCCCGATACTAGATGTGGTATTTGCCTTGTTTTTGGCATATGAAAAAAAATATTTCGAATTTCTTTCAATTTCACTAATCGCGTTTATCTCCTGTCTCTCCTGGGTCATGTATGAGTCCTGGTCAGCGCTTCCTTCCGTGTATCAGATAACACTATGTAACACAATGTTTGTTCCCGGCAGGTGAGTCTTATTTTCCAACTCCTTTTATTTGCGAAATCCCCATTGCTCCTTTTAAACTTTGCTTTTGTGGCTTACAGGTTGAATTTTTGACAAAAAAAAAAAAAAACTAAATTTCAATATTTTTTGCTAGTTTTCGATGTAAAACAAAAACATATAGTAAAATAAATAAAATTTACATAAATTTATTTTAAACTTTCTGAAACATTGACAAAGTTAAAAATGAGCAGTTTTTTCTAGATTTGCGAGCATGCAACATATCACTTTCTCGTTTAACCCCCCCAAATGTAGTCTACCATCAGGTTTTCATTATGAGATCCCTGATATCTGTGTTCAAAGTCCATTATATATTGGTGGAAGTGCTCCCCTTGCTTCTCTGAGTATGCTCCCATATTCTCCTTGAAATTGTCAAGATGAGCATCAAAGATATGGACCTTAAGGGACATCCTACAGCCCATCCGGCCATAGCTTTTCAACAAGGTCTCAACAAGTTCCACATAATTGTCAGCCCAGAAAGCCCTGTGCTACAGTAACAAAACTCTCCCAGGCTTCCTTTTCCTTCTCTGTGAGCTTCTTAGGAAATCCTGAGCACTCCATGATATTTCTGACTAGTGGTCCAGTGAAGATGCCAACCTTCACCTTTGCTTCTGATAGCATGGGAAAGAAGTGTTGATGGCTTCAGACTCTTTGTCAAGAGCTGTAACAAACTGTTTCATTAGCCCTAATTTGATGTGAAATGGAGGGAACAGAACCCTTTGAAGATCAACCAATGGTTTATGTTTGATATTGTTTCTTCCTACTGCGAACTCAGTCCTTTGAGGCCAGTGCTTCCTCTGGTAATGTGCTGCTCTGTCTCTACTGTCCCGATGATAGAGAAAACAGGGAAACTTGGTAAAACCTCCTTGGAGTCCCATCAAAAATGCCACTATTTTGAAGTCTTCAGTAACCTCCCAGCCATACTTATCATAGTTCAAAGCTTCAAGTAGAAGTTTGACACTGTTGTAGTCCTTCTGAATGAGCCAAGAGAAGAGATGGATACTTGTTCCCATTGTGCAGAAGTACAGCTTTTAGGCTTCTGGAGGAGCTGTCAATGAAGAGTCTCCACTCATCTGGATTGCATGCAATTCCAATTGCATCAAACAGGCCTGATACATCATTACAGTAGCACAACCTGTCTTCATTAGTGAAGAAGCTTGAGAAATGTTGGTGGCTAGCTGGTCCAGTGGCTAAAGCGACGGTTTGGAGTTTTGAGACTCTCTGATCGCGGGTTCTATCCCCGTCCGTGGTATGGTTTGTTTGCATTCGTGTCATTACGATTTCGTGAGTCATGTTTACGGCTTTGAGGGGACTTGAGCTAGAGTTCGTCAAGGCCACGCTAGCTGGAGATTCGTCTGTAAAAACTTGAATGTGTGGTCACAGTGGTGCCTATGCTAACCTTCCTATGGTGTAGAAATATACCTAGTTGGACGAATCTTATTGTGGCTAGCTGGTCCAGTGGCTAACGCGACAGTGTGGAGTTTTGAGACTCTCTGATAGCGGGTTCTATCCCCGCCCGTGGTATGGTTTAGCAGACTGTAATGACTGTATGTAAGGCAACAATACCGAGCAGCAAACTGTAAGGACTGTATGTGAGACAGTAATACTGATCAGCAGACTGTAATGATCGCTTGTGAGGCAGCAATACCGAGCAGCAGACAGTATGTGAGCCACCAACACCGAGCAGCAGACTGCAATGACTCAATGAGAGGCAGCAATACCGAGCAGGAGACTGTAATAACTGTATGTGAGGCAGCAATACTGAGCATCAGACTGTAAGTGAGGCAGCAATACCGAGCAGCAGATTGTATGTGAGGCAGCAATACCGAGCATCATACTGTAAGTGAGGCAGCATTACCAAGCAGCAGACTGTATGTGAGGCAGCAATAACGAGCAGCAGACTGTAATGACTGTATGTGAGGCAGCAATACAGAGCAGCAAACTGTAATGACTGTTTGTGAGGCAGCAATAACGAGCAGTAGTCTGTAATGACTGTATGTAAGGAAGCAGTACAGAGTAATATTGCAATCACAGAGTGCAACGGACAAGTGTAGTAGTAGCAGCAGCAACATACACAGCAGGAGGCATTCTTGAGCTTCCCCAGCGCTCGGGCTTAATGCCCAAAGCTGGGGTGTGACTCCGAAAGGATCCTGTAGTGCTTTCTGAATTTGCACCTCCTTACATCGTCTGCAGCACAAGGTGCCTAGCTTCTCCCTCCGAACCTCATGGGGGCGGGGAATGGGGCTAGGCCTGGGCACAGCTGGTCCCAGAAGACGAGGAGGTACTTGTACCTCCTCCCTTGGCATATATTGGTCTGAGGCACTCCCTCGACAGGGAACCAAGGCCGGGCCACCCCTTGGAAAAGGCCTGGACCGGGCGATTATAACGACGAATCAAGAACAGAACAGAATAGTATTATATACTGACTATAAGGAAGCAGCATTATTAAGTAGTAGTCTGTACTGACAGTCGTTGAGGTATGACCAAGTGGCACTCAGAGAGAGAGAGAGAGAGAGAGAGATTTTGTATTTAAATAGAATACTTCAACGTTGTGCTGCTGCCCTCTATTAGTTACATTGTGGAAACAAAAGCTTTCTATGCCATTCAGTATTCCATCACACTGGATATGTTACATTCAACAAATAACAAAATCTGTCAACCTGAGCTAAACGTCTTTGGTAGGTCGATGGTTGTGAGGGAAAAGTTCAATAGATAGGAGTAGCAATATAGTAACAATAGTTTCATTGCCGGCTACTAGTTAAGGTAGGGCAAGTCAAGCTCCCGCCTTTCTTCCCCCTCCCCGAAAGTGATAGTTTCACTGCCGGCTACTAGTTAAGGTAGGGTAAGTCAAGCTCCCGTTTTTCCCGCCTTTTTTCCCCCTCCCTGAAAGTGATAGTTTGACTGCCGGCTGCTTGTTAAGGTAGGGTCAGTCTAGCTCCCGCTATCCCTTCCCCTCCCTCTTCCCCCCCCCCCCCGAAAGGTGACGTGTGGGGCTCTGGTCAAACAGTAAATCACTCGACTCACAGCTCCCAACACTACTGTAAGTACATGCCTGCCTTGTATTCTAGTGGATTTATTGGTTAAAAGCTTCACTTTTGACCAATAATAAACTTAGTCCTTTCAGTCTTGCTCTAGGTTGACTGTTGTAATAATCACCACGTCTTTTGAGTATTGTACACTGCCATGGAGAGTGATTATTTAAGCAGTGGGTAACCTGTATATCTTTTCAGCTTGGATGACAGTGAGGGTCACCTGTCAATCAACGAGAAGAACAGGAGAAGGACTAACGTCCAGAGACTTCCCCATTTTGCATTTAAGTACCTGTGCACCTGTATGAAATTGCAGGACGTAACCCCACATCATTGCAGCGGTAAAGAACCTGCTTTCCTGTCATCGGGAGAGATTACTCACTGGTATACTGTGAAGAACTAGCCAGTGGATGGTCACCAACACCTGCGAAACCCCCCACCCCACCCCATCATCAGCAACGGCTACGATTTCAACAACAGTGTCACCAACACCAGACAGCCCTGTAGATATTAGCGTTGAGTTCAAATGTTATTTTATTCATTTCATTTTTCATTTTTCTTTCAAATAGGATATACCTTTCATGTTTTATTGTTTTATGTTTGATTTAATAAATAATAAAGTGTTTATCTTTGTGAATTATTATTTCTTTTTCTATTCATTAATTTTCCTGAGGAGGAGCCAGCCCGAGTAATATTGTCTGAAGTTGTTACAGGGCTGAGTAAGCCTTCACAAGTGGCGACCTTGCCAGGATCAACTCTACTGAATCAAGATTCAATTGGATATCATTGGAACTTCAACGCCGCATACCACAGACGGTTACCACCAGCCATGAGTAATCATTCTCTATGGTAGGACTACGGTGCAGGTATTTAAAAGATTTGGTGATTGTTATAGTCTCAATTTATTGTAAGTCAAGTCAGGCAGGATATAATAGTTAATTCTGCCACTTTTTCATGTGAGCTTGAAACACTTTGGAGGATTAGACTCTAGGGACCCGAGATTTTCCAGTGACAACTTGTTTCATTGAGCTCTTTATTATATCAGGGGAACTGTCATAGGACACGCTGTATAGTCCTTGTGGCTTAGCGCTTCTTTTTGATTATAATAATAATAATGTCATAGGACACTCTTGATTTGTTGGTGAGAAGATTGGATGGTCAAATGACCCCATTCTACTTACTGTTTGCTCGGAGCCGGCATAGAACCCTTCGTTTTCGTTAATACATATTGTTTAATTGAAGCAGGGATCGAGCCCTCTGGTTTATTTACAGTTTGAGCGGAGCAGGAATTGAACCCTCCGTTTTCTTTAATACCCGTTTCATTTCCCCTGATAGTTTAAGTTATTCTTGCAAGTATGGATGAATACCAGTTTTGGATGAATGCTGGAAGTAAGTTAGGAATAACAGGGAAAAATTTAGAATCTTTCATTAGTGCTAAGATCCAGGAAAGACTTGAAAGAGAAAGAATTGAGAGAGAAGAAAGACAGAAAGGGAAAGAGAAGAGAATAAGGAGAGAGAGAGAATCGAAAGAGAAGAGAAAAAGGAGAGAGAGAGAATTGAGAGAGAAATCCGAGAAAGACAGAAAGAGAGCGAGAAGACCAAAAAGAGCATGATAGACTTGATCGTGAGGAAAGAGCTCGGGAACGTGAGGAACAAGCTAAGATACGTGAAGAAAAAGTTAAATTAAGAGAACTTGAGGAAAGAGAAAAGGATCGCGAGCTCGAAAAATCTTGCCTTAAATTAGAGAATAAAAAGTTAACGTTTACACAACAACAATTAGAGGAAGGAGTAATGGAACAACGTGCAGCTAGTACACATATTCCAACACCTAATTTACCTCCCTTCACAGAGGGGGAAGATATAACTTCTTACATTATCAGGTTTGAAAATTCCGCTACCCTCTGTGAATGGCCTGCTGACACCTGGGCTACCAGGTTAGGAATGTTATTTTCTGGTACAGCCTTAAATATCTATGCAACTTTGTCGCAGGATATCATATGTAATTATAACCTACTGAAAAAGGCAATCCTTAAAGCATATCAAAAAACCACTAATTCTTACAGGAAAGATTTCAGGTATGCCACCTTACAGCCTGGCCAGAACTTTCAACAGTTACAAGTAACACTCTTTCGTTTGTTCGACTTTTGGATAGAGAGTTCAGGAATTGATCACAGTTATGAATCTCTTCGAGACTTCATGGTTGCTAACCAGTTCCTGACAGCTCTTCCTCACCAGATACGAACATTCATTAGGGAACGTAACCTGATTAAAGCTGAGGAAATTGCTGAGGCTGCTGACCTGTATGCTGAGGCTCACAATTCCTATAAAGACCTAAAGGGATCGAACCCTAAGGGCAAGGGTTCATCAGACCTTAAGAAATCAAAGCCTCTAGTGGAAAGTAAAATGACTTCTTTTATTCCTGTTTGTCATTTGAGTGGTGTTAAGGGACATAAACGTCCAGATTGTCCTAAGAAGGTCCAAAAAGTTGGAAGATGTTTTAAAGACTGTAATGACCAAGCACCCTTCTGTTCAGGAACAGTTAATGGACTTAATGTATCTACCATTTTACGAGACACTGGATGCACATGTATAGTAATTTCTGATAAGCTGTTCCCTAATCTTAAAGAAACTCATTCCTCTGCTATACTTTCAGACTACTTGGGCCGTACAGACACTTTTCCTACCATCCGTTGTTACATTAGGTCTAAATGGTTCACAGGTTGGTCTGAAGCCGTACTAGCTCCCATCACTTCTTGCTCCGTACTAATAGGTAATGTTAAAGGTGCCGTTCTTCCTTCTGAGGTTGACCTTTCATCACCAAAGATAGATATGAGTGTTTCAGATCCTCTTCTTGTAGAGTCGGAGAAGCCCCTCGAAAGTTCAGATGAGATAATGTCTCGTGAGATTCATGTGGGATTAAAAACCAGTGATGTTACTCTCGAAAGTGAGGTAGTAGGATCACCGGTTCACTTGTTAGATGAAAGTGAAGGTATCACCTCCGATACCATAAATATATTGACTAGGGCTCAGACCAAAGCCCATGCTTCCCCTACTGTCCATCCTTTGATTTTCCCTGACTTTAAGCCTTTAGATATATCGAAGGACTCCTTTGTCAATTTACAACGTAATTGCCCTTCTCTTCAGAATTGCCATAATGCCGCTAAACAAAATCAAGTGATCCAAAGGAAAAACTTTTCATATAAATTTGAATATATAAAAGGTATCTTGTACAAGTCAGTATTCAAATTAAATTCAGATGAGACAGACTATTCCATCTTAGTTGTTCCAAGTCAATGCAGAGAGACTGTTCTTAAAATGGCTCATGACCTGCCAGTGGCCGGACATTTCTCGCATCGTAAAACTTTAAATAAAATTAGGGAAACCTATTTTTGGCCTAAAATGTCCTCAGATGTCACTACTTATTGTAGATCGTGTAAAGTTTGCCAACTGTCATCCTCCCGAGGTACCAGGCGAGTACCTATGGTCAAAATGCCTATCTTTACAGAAAGAGTAGCTATTGACATCGTTGGTCCTTTATCTCCACTTTCATCTGGGGGACATAGATATATATTAACATTAGTTGATTATGCTTCGAGTTTCCCTGAAGCCGTTCCCTTAAAGACCATAACTACTACAGAGGTGGCTGAAGCCCTTTTGTCCATCTTCTCCAGAGTGGGCATCCCTAGAGAAATTTTGTCTGACCGTGGGACACAATTCACATCTGACTTAATGCAACATCTATACCAACTTCTGGGAGTGAAGCCTCTCTTCACCACACCCTATCATCCCAGCTGTAATGGGAGGATTGAGCGCCAGCATTCGATTCTCAAGTCCATTTTAAGGAAACTTTGCTCCCTTAAACCTAAGGAGTGGCATCGTTACCTACCCTGTGCTTTGTTTGCCATGAGGGAAGTTCCCAGTGACTCTTTGGGGTTTTCACCTTTTGAACTTCTCTATGGTAGACAGGCCAGAGGCCCATTGTCCATCCTTCATGACTTATGGACTAATGAGGAGGTAAATGCTGAGGTTCAGTCTTCTTACCAGTTTCTCCTTGACCTTAGATCCAAACTTGAGGAGACCTCTGACATAGTTTCGAAAAACCTAAGTTTGTCAATGGACCAGTACAAAACCTATTTTGATTCCAAAAGTCAGAGGAGAAGTTTTAACGTAGGGGATGAAGTTCTTGTACTTTTGCCGATTAAGTCAAATAAATTATTAGTAGCATGGAAAGGTCCGTATAAGGTATTAAAAATTTGTGGGAAAGTTGACTACCTCATAGAAGTCAAGGGGAAACCTAAGCTTTATCATATCAACATCCTTAAGAAATATTACCGAAGAAATTCGGTTAACTGCCTTAATAACTTTGACTTAGTTTTTCCACACGAACTTGATAAGACAACTGAAGAATGTAAGGTGTGCGTAATTGACACCTCTAACTTAGACTATGATGAAGAACTACATGACTTGGTGACTCTTGACCACTCGGACGCAACCAACATTAATATTAATGAATCTTTGGATGACCATAAGAGACATGAACTACTTCAATGTGTGAGTAACTTTTCAGACGTCTTTACTGATATTCCAGGTGTTACCTCCACGGTAGTCCATAAGATTGACTTAGTGACGGACAATCCTATCAAACGGAAATTATACCCAGTTCCAGTTCACCTTAGGGATGCATTTGACCGAGAGGTAGACAAATTATTAAAACTAAAGATCATTGAACCTTCAGTATCTGCATATTGCTCACCAGTAGTCATGGTTAAGAAGGAGGATAATTCATATAGACTTGCTATTGACTTCAGAGGCCTTAATGCTATAACTCGGTGGGATGCTGAGCCTATGCCCTTAATAGATAGCGATCTACACAAATTTTATGACCCTTCTTTTCAGAGATTGATATTGCGCAGGCATATCATCAAGTAATGTTAGATCCTTCTTCTAAGCAGTACACCGCTTTTCCTACACACCAAGGACTGATGCAGTATAGAACTATGCCCTTCGGTTTGGTAACTGCCTGTGCTACCTACGTGAGACTGATGAGAAAGGTCTTGGGTAATATGCCAAATGTTTCAGTTTATTTTGATAACATTTACGTAATGACATCTACGTGGGGCGAACATATCCAAACATTAACATCAGTTTTGCGTAGGTTACGCTCACATGGCCTCACTGCCAAGCCGAAGAAATGCTTCCTTGGGTATAACAAGATTAGATATCTTGGACTGATACTTTCTAATAACTCTCTGCAGCCTCTCCCCAGTAAGATCAAAGCTTTATTAGAATTTAAATTCCCCAAAACCAAGAAGCTCATGCGAAGCTTTCTTGGTTCTGTAAATTTTTATGCACGGTTTATCCCGAACCTTACTGATCTTACAGGCATCTTATCCGACTTCCTTAAAAAGTCTGTGAAGGAACCTCTTGAACTTTCCGACGTAGCTCGGGATAAGTTTAATGAGATTAAAAGTATCTTTTCGAAAGACCCTATACTTAAGATTCCTGATATTAATAAAACATTTTGTTTGAGAACTGATGCCTCCAATACTGGCTTAGGTGCGGTGTTACTACAATACCATGATGGTACTCCCTTCCCTGTATGCTTCCTAAGCCGGAAACTCCTTCCTGCAGAAACAAGATACTCCACAATAGAAAAGGAATGTTTAGCCCTTGTGTGGGGTATCTCCAAACTTAAATTTTATTTGCTGGGAAAAGAATTCATTTTAGAAACGGACCACAAACCTTTGATATACCTAGAAACTTTTAAGGGAACCAACAGTCGCCTCTTGAGGTGGACATTGGCACTCCAGGCTTTTAAGTTCCATATTGTGTATATCAATGGTTCATCCAATTATTTCTCTGACTGGTTAAGTCGTGACAGTCAGTAGAAGATTTGTTGCCTTACGCGACTTCCACATGTTAGAACTTTTTCCTCGCCTATTCTTCTTATACTCCTTGACTATAAGTCTTGGTATGGGGGAGTGTGAGGGAAAAGTTCAATAGATAGGAGTAGCGATATAGTAACAATAGTTTCATTGCCGGCTACTAGTTAAGGTAGGGCAAGTCAAGCTCCCGCCTTTCTTCCCCCTCCCCGAAAGTGATAGTTTCACTGCCGGCTACTAGTTAAGGTAGGGTAAGTCAAGCTCCCGTTTTTCCCGCCTTTTTTCCCCCTCCCTGAAAGTGATAGTTTGACTGCCAGCTGCTTGTTAAGGTAGGGTCAGTCTAGCTCCCGCTATCCCTTCCCCTCCCTCTTCCCCCCCCCCCCCCCGAAAGGTGACGTGTGGGGCTCTGGTCAAACAGTAAATCACTCGACTCACAGCTCCCAACACTACTGTAAGTACATGCCTGCCTTGTATTCTAGTGGATTTATTGGTTAAAAGCTTCACTTTTGACCAATAATAAACTTAGTCCTTTCAGTCTTGCTCTAGGTTGACTGTTGTAATAATCACCACGTCTTTTGAGTATTGTACACTGCCATGGAGAGTGATTATTTAAGCAGTGGGTAACCTGTCTATCTTTTCAGCTTGGATGACAGTGAGGGTCACCTGTCAATCAACGAGAAGAACAGGAGAAGGACTAACGTCCAGAGACTTCCCCATTTTGCATTTAAGTACCTGTGCACCTGTATGAAATTGCAGGACGTAACCCCACATCATTGCAGCGGTAAAGAACCTGCTTTCCTGTCATCGGGAGAGATTACTCACTGGTATACTGTGAAGAACTAGCCAGTGGATGGTCACCAACACCTGCGACCCCCCCCCACCCCATCATCAGCAACGGCTACGATTTCAACAACAGTGTCACCAACACCAGACACCCCTGTAGATATTAGCGTTGAGTTCAAATGTTATTTTATTCATTTCATTTTTCATTTTTCTTTCAAATAGGATATACCTTTCATGTTTTATTGTTTTATGTTTGATTTAATAAATAATAAAGTGTTTATCTTTGTGAATTATTATTTCTTTTTCTATTCATTAATTTTCCTGAGGAGGAGCCAGCCTGAGTAATACTGTCTGAAGTTGTTACAGGGCTGAGTAAGCCTTCACAAGAAATAAGAAGATAAGAAGATGAGAAGGAAGGATCAGTTGAGAAGAGATTTGGAAGAAGGATATACTGGAGAAAGAGTGGATGGCTTGACAAAGAAGACGAGGAGAAAGAGGAAAGAGAAGGAATAGAGAGGAGAGAAAGAGAGGAGAATAAGTGGAGTGACAGGGAGATGGAGGGGAAGACATGAGGTAACAAGAGAGGGGGGTAGTTGAAGAAGGAGATGGAAGGGTACGAGGAGAAGAGAGGAGGAAAAAAAAAAGAATTGGGACTAGAGAAAGGAAAAGATGGTGGCAGGGAAGAGAAAGAGATTTGAAGGAGGGAAGGTCTGGAGGGTGATGGTAAATTATGAAGAGGTAGAGGGAGACAAGAGGGCGTGGAGAGAGAGAGAAGAAAAAATGTAGGAAAAGTATATATTATTGGTAAAGGAGGCATGAAATTTACAGGAGAAATGGAAATGGATAGGCTTGGTATAACTGCCTCTTCTTAATTAACACTGAACCGGTCATAACTATTCGTCTTATTCTAGTGTGTACCACTGCTATGTCTAATACAACTATATGCTTCTGCCACTACTACTACTACTGCTACTACTACTACTACTACTTCTACTTCTACTACTAACCAGGATGTCTCAGTGTCACATAATCGTCGTCAAGGAGCTGACAAATGTGTGGATTACAGTTTGCTCGTGTGTGGCATTTAGTTGAATCTTATTCATGTCAATTGCGTGTCCAGCGGTTTCATAAATGACGGTATTGTCTTCGTGCTTACATCTTCGGCAGGCAATTTATTCTATTCTGCTTTAATAATGCTTGCAAAATGAACTTTGCATACGTTCTAAGTTTCATTCTATTGCTTCAAGTATTGGACTCATTTTACAGATGAATGGATTAATTAAGACCTCTGAGGGGGGGAAACAGCAGAAACGAAGGAGAGAGAGAGAGAGAGGGGGACTTCTGCGCCAGCCTTCGTCGGGTGTGGACGTCTCTCTCTCGCCTGAGTATCAGTTACAAATTTCCCCCGTTCTCACTGGGGCGCTTGTCCTCCTCTACAGTCTACAGGAGGGGCACCTGTTCATCGGCTTACTTTTATCCAGCTCCATTTTTCCGCTCTGCGGATAATTCTTTATCGGTCTTCGGTGGGAAGCCGGTTACTGAACTCAGGTGGGAGTGTGGGCGTCCCTCTCTGCTGGGGCTTGGCAAGGTGGTCTACCGGATCTAATTGCAAACTTGAGTTTCTGTCTCCGTTTACAAAGGAACTTCTGTTCCTTTTCTCTCATCGCCCAGCCTTGGGCAACAATTTTCCCTCGTACCATCTAGAAGTCGGGCTCGATACGGCTTATGCCGTCAGTGGCCCTGATAAACCCAACAAAGAAAGAAAAGGAGAGAGAGAGAGAGAGAGAGAGAGAGAGAGAGAGAGAGAGAGAGAGAGAGAGAGAGAGAGAGAGGTAGAGACTAGTAGACATGACATGGCAGGGTCCTGCTAAGCTGTTGAACAGTAGGAACTAATAACTCACATCCCTCTTGTAAAATGACTTCTTTCTCTTCTTCCCCACATTGCCGTGAGAGAATGGGTGTCAAGGGTACACCTACTGAGGATGTAAACACTGTATCAGCGGATTACTATAAAAATGCATCAGTTGATTACCATTAGAATGAAGCTATTAATTATGCAATTGGTAAATCACCTGATCACATACTTGATATACCAGCCGATCACATACTGAGTGCAACCTCAGTGTCAGTTAAATCACAATTCATCAGCTTGTATCAGCTGACCACACAAATGCATCACGTAAATAATGCATCACAAACTATACAGCAACTGACCACAAAGAAAGGATCAATGGTTTGCATTAAAGATTGAGATCAGATTACAGGGATTGTTTACTAGTAAAGTGGAGGAAGTATTGAAAGAGATGTGTACTGTGTTTGTCACAGTATATATATTCATTATTTGCTTAAACTTTTATTTTAAGGATCGAAGTATTTTTGACTGGTTGTAAATTATTGGAGAACCCAATAAACCAAACCAATCAAGAGGGATGTGCTTATCTTGCTTAATTTTTTTGTTGTTCTTAATCTTGTTGTTGTTGTGATTGTTTCATCGAATACGGCGTCCGGACGGGAGTCTTAATAATACAACGGCCAGTTGATTGGTTGGTCGAAGGAGTCGTGTGAAAGTGGAAGTATTATGGCCTCTGTAACTTGAACTTAATTCCAGCTCTTCGGTTCATTAAATAATAACATGCAAAATGTTTCTAGTACGAAAGTGAAAAGTTCTTTGGAGATGGTGCGCAGATTGGAGTAAAATCCAAGAGGCATTAACAAATGAAGACATAGCCCCTCTTTATGAATGTAGCAGAGCCATGTCAAAACATTAAAAATCATTGTCACAAACATTATAAATGATAAAAGTCCTTGACATGATCCTACGACGCCAATTTGCATATTTTATGAAAAGTATGAACTACACGACCCTGATCAACATGACTTTAAAGTAGGTTGAACCTGTCAGTTACATACTGATCATCATGACAAAACAGCTGACACTGGAAGGACAATATGCAGAGGTGGACCAACGAATCACACTCCTGTTGAAAAGGAACTTCGCAAATGAAGCGGCCATGAAATGAAAAAATGAAAATAAATATTAAGTTTTCTAACGTATAAATAAAATGAGTGGTAATAAGGAAGGAAAAATCAAGTCTTATTATAGTAAAAAGTTAAGTACCCGAGGCACAGTCTGTTTATTCTCGTAGTAGACAGAAAAAATTAAAGCCAAGGCTTCGTATTATCCTTTATGGACAATTACTTTATAAGTATAAGCGTCGTCTGATAGAAGACACAGAAAAATACGAATACACATTATCAATTTCATCCGATTAGAAATGAAAAAAGAAACTCGGATAATTAAGAACAAGCGAAGGTGCAAGACGCAGACAGATCATCTCAAACAACGAAAGAAATATGTAAAGGACTTATGAATAAAAAGATTAGTTGACCTATTGTTTATAGAATTCAATAAAGCTGATGCAACAAAGCCTACGAAAGCGACAGGATGGATTATGACAACTTGTAAACAAAGAGAAACAATAAAAATAATGATACCAATTAGTTCAATTATGGTGTCGTGTGTAGGGTATTATTTCGTGTTCACAACGCCACTAAACACAGCTAAGGTGTCAGAGCTGTAAAATACACACAGATTCTTTACTGCATCGAAAATACTGGGAACTCCTCGGAGTACATGGAATATACCTTATGGAACATAAAAAAATTATGGTATACGTCCCCAATCTGTGCCCAATCATACAGTGGTCTGTATGATTGGGCACAGATTGGCTTGGATCTGGTTCCAAAGCCTTCTGAATATGAAATACTGCGTTACCGTTCAGGGGATGTATGTGGGACACACAATAAACAAGCCGCTTCGATGGCTAGTTTATTGTGCCCAATCTCCCACACCAACTGAACGTTCCACCCACTCACATAATCCGTCCACCTACAAACTATATCCGCCCACACATTCCGCCCACTCTCACGGTCCACCCACCCACACATTCCACCCACCCACACATAAGGGCACCAGCGCTCACGTAATCACCAAAGTGGTCACACACATTAACTACCATTTCGTAAGTCATGCCTCTCAGAGGCATAACTTACGAGATGAGATTCTTTGTTAAATTCTCTGAAGGCAGCTGAGATTTGCTAATTTTGCTGATGCTAGTAATGCCATACGATTTATGTGCACCTGGCAATAAATTTGGTCAATGTTCACTGCAAATTCTTTCTCTTTGAGTGATTCTTGTCTTTTCTCACTTTTCAACTTATAGTCTCTTCTGATTTTCTCTCTTTCTCTCCAATTTGCGTAACTTTGTATAGCCACTCGCTTGACAATGTTTGCAGTCCGTCCAGGACTACTAATCCAAAACTTCCTATCCTATCCAATTGTTATTTTTTAATAGCTTTATGTCTTCATTAAATGATATATTTTTTCAATTCCTTCATGTACGCCCTTGTTATTTATTAAAAACTGAGGCCCAAATATTGATTTTTAGAGACCCTATTCAATAAGCTTTCCCATTATGAAATGTATGTCAATACCATTATCCTCTGTCTTTCGTTTGTCAGGCATATTTTAATCGTTTATAGCAGTTTATCTTGCATGCTTGCTTGTTCCTCAAATATGTTAATCTACAGCAGGGCAGTGTCAAGGTTTTCCTGCGGTTCAAAAAAAAAAAAAAAAAAAAATCGAGCCATCCAAGCAGTTGTAGATTTGTTACAAGTTCACAAAATGATCCTCCTCGTCCTCTCAGTTCACAAGCAGCAACAACACAAGACTTTCGATGTGTCCAGCACTTTTAGCAGATTCTTTACCTCTTCCTTGGATATTTGGATACCTTCTAATTTCTGCTGTTCAACATTATCACTCCTGTTTTCTGGCTCCATTAATATCTCCTTAATGCATCCCTTTTCATCCCTATTAATTAGTTTGTCCTCATCTAGAATTTTCGGTTGTGATATGACCTTCAGCTATGTCATCCTGTTATTCTCGAAATTCCATATTCATTATTAGATCTTCTGTTTACTTTCCTCTTCTCTGAATGTTTCCTTTCTTTTTTTTGCTCCTTACAAATGGCATAACTCTTTTTAAAGCCTTCTGACAATTTCTGACTTGGATTTTCAGTTTATGGTGAGTTGTCTTACAAATAATTTTTCTCTCTCGATGAACTCCTTAAAGGAAGCCTTTCATGAAAGTCTTCATTGTTTCTTCTGAAATCAAGATTAGTATTTGTTCCACCTCTTCTCCTCACTCTCACTTTTACCAGGCAGTGTGTGGCCACTGTTGCCTAGTAATACTCCATAACTGGGCTGGAGACCAGGTATGGTGATGCTCACAGTATGTGGAGACACACATGTATAGCTTATGATTTTGAGGAAAGGTTTCTCCAGGTGTGGCTCCTTCAGTCCTAGTGCAGAGACGCTTGATGTATATATAAGGCAAGAGGACAGGTGAGCACTGGCTTAAAGTGGAGTAACATATTAGAGGTAACGTATTAGGTAACACACCGGGTAATCTTACACTTAACAGACGTTTTTGCTTAAATTTTCTGTATTAAACTGAAGAAGCCACTCATAGCTAAACGTTTCCTCGACAAATGTCTTTAAGTGTGAATATGTCTCTTTATCTACACTGACCATAATCTATTTCGTCTTTGTGGAAATCATTTATATGTCTTGAGTGATGTGATTTTAATATAACAAGAATATAGGTATTTAATGAGGCACAATTTTAAAGATGTTCTTAATGAGCCACTGAGTAAACAATTACATGGTCTTAACCAACAAATAAACTAATAATAACAACAAATAAAACTACAGCTCAGTGAAGGATGTATAAGTAGAAGAAAATGCTAAAGCAGACAGACAAGTAGAATACTGGAAATAAGAAATATAAACATGGAAGTAAAACACGCACACACACACACACACACACACACACACACACACACACACATACATCCAGTAAGACCAACGTTAACATTAATGATGTGGCTTTAACAGTCAGGAGGATAAACAAGAAAGAAATGCAAAAATAAACACGAGGAAAGCCAAGCGGCGGCACCGGGTATCAAGGCAGTAACTGGGTGCCAAATCTGGTGTTTGCCACTGTCACTTCTGGATCCTGAAGGGAGGGGAAGGAAAGTTAAGAGGATGAGGGAGGTGGAAGTTATGATGGGAGGGAAGGGGAGGGTAGAGGGGAGAGGATTGCTGAAGGGAATTATTGGAGGTAGAGCAAAGGAGTGAGGATGGTTATCGAGGAGGTGGAAGGGGGGAGGGAAGGGGAAATGTATGTTTTGGAGTGTGAGAGGATGAGTGTTTGAGGGGGATGTGGAGGTCGATACTACAGTATTATTGTCTTCACTATCATTCTAAGCTTCAATCACCATCTTCACCATCATTCCCAACTTTCGTCACAATATTCAATATCATTCCAAGCTTCTAACACCATTTTCATCAACCTCAACACCGTGACAAAAGTTGAAGATAATTATCATATCATTCCGGAGTCACAATCACCACTAATAGCATGCTTGGTCAGGCAGTTATTTCAGCAGTGACACACCAACATAGTACATATGTTACCAAGATGGCTCAAGTCTTAGTCTGAATTCTAAAGGCTACACTTGTATTCTAATCATTGTAATATAACTGAGAACATAACAGTTGTTTCCTTTCACCGATCTGGTAAGTGTAATCCACGAGATGTCAAGAAGGAGAATAATAACTAATATGGTCACCTCTCGCCCCCTTTCTGGAGCGAGAGGGTCCCCCTGTTGCACGCCCTCACATGAGTCAATTTCATGGTCCTCAAACAATAGTTTGGAAGTCACACTATAACACGATTCTATGATGAGATAAAGGGAAGGGAGGTTTCTATAAACTGCTTGGAGAGCAGCATCCCTTCTGACTGAGTTGAAAAAGCTTTGGTCAAATTGGACTTTGCCAACGCTTTCAACTCAGTCAGAAGGAATGCTGCTCTCCAAGCAGTTTATAGAAACCTCCCTTCCCTTTATCTCTTCATAGAATCGTGTTATAGTGTGACTTCCAAACTATTGTTTGGGGACCATGAAATTAACTCATGTGAGGGTGTGCAACAGGGGGACCCTCTCGCCCCCTTTCTATTTTGTTTGGTCATCAAGGAAGTCACAGAAGCACTCTCCAGCGAGCTCAATATCTGGTTCCTGGACGATGGTACCCTAGCGGGCACAACAGAATCTCTCCTAGAGGACATCAGTAAAATTAAAGACATGGGAGAAAGTCTGGGCCTTTCTTTGAACCCCACCAAATGTGAAATAGTTTCTACCAATCAACAGATGATCCAGAACATTAGCGCCGTTTTACCAGGAGCACGAGCCATTGATCCAGCCAATAGCACTCTCCTTGGTGCTCCTCTTGGGTCCAATGCCATCGATCTGATCCTAGAAAAAAAGTCTCAGACCTCCGGAGGATGGAAAGCAGGATGAAGGACATTGACACACACGATGCCTTCTACCTACTCACCAGGTGCCTGTCAATCCCAAAACTTACCTACTTTCTGAGATGCTCCTCAGCTCTCAGCAGTCCAAAACTCAAGGAATATGACTCTCTCCTTAAGACCATGCTAGTGAGTGTATTGAATCTTTCCCTTGAAGATGGACAGTGGTTGCACGCCTCACTTCCGGTCAGGCTTGGAGGGCTAGGAGTACGCAGATCCTTCCAGATTGCTCTACCAGCTTTCCTATCCTCTTCCATAGCATCAAACGAGTTGATAAGACAAATTCTTCCTGACACCCTCAGCGACTCAGCAGGAATAGAAAACCCTAGCTATGCCAGTACCCTCACTGAATGGGAGACTTTTGCTGCTCCAGCACCAAACCCTAGTGCAGCAATGGCTCACAAACAGTCAAGCTGGGATGGCCCGATCGCTGAAAAGGTGCTTGCCAACATCCTCCAAACAGTTCCCATATCGGCAATGGAACGCGACTAGACCCTAAGACCCTCCGTATTGCAGTGGCTCTGCGCCTTGCTGCCCCAATTCACACAGAATATACGTGTATTTGAGGCGAAGCGCAAGCAGACCAATACGGTCTATATGGTCTTAACTGTTCCAAAACCAGGGGCTGGCATGCAAGACACAATGAGGTCAACGACATCATTAAAAGAACCCTTGCTACAGCTGGATGCCCAGCCGAGAGGGAGCCCCGATCACTAGCAGCCAACAATACCCACAACTCAGCAAACTGCCCCGACGGGATCACCATCTATCCTTGGAAGAATGGCAAACTCTTAGCATGGGACTATACTTGTGTGTCCACACTGGCTGACACCTATATCCATCACAGTGTGGGGCGACAAGGAGGAGCTGCTGACCACAGGGAGGAGTGCAAGATCAGCAAGTACAGGGACATTAGCCAACAGTATCAATTTGTCCCAGTGGGATCAGAGACCTTGGGATCATGGGGAAAAAATGCCACACGTTTCCTTAAAGAATTGGGTTCCAGACTCATCGACACCACCAGGGACCCAAGGGCAGCCGCTTTCATGTTCCAGCGCCTCAGCATAGCCATCCAGAGGGGAAATGCTTCCTGCATACTTCGCTCGCATCCAGCCTCGGAGGAGCTGGAGGAAATTCATGATCTTTGATACATTGTGCCATTGTATTCATGTTTGTTTTTTCTGTAAATGTATTCTGTAAATGTATTCTGTTTATTAATAAATGTTCACATAGAATATAAAATATATAGGGGGTGGTAGGAGAAGAAAATTTTCAAACAGCTCCGGGGAGAACCTTGAGTTTTCCCTGAGGTACGTTTATTGTCTTCTCTGAGGATGAGGGTCCCCATTCCAGCTATAGAGGTGGTACTTCCCTATATATATATATATATATATATATATATATATATATATATATATATATATATATATATATATATATATATATATATATTATTTTATTTTTATTATCACACTGGCCGATTCCCACCAAGGCAGGGTGGCCCGAAAAAGAAAAACTTTCACCATCATTCACTCCATCACTGTCTTGCCAGAAGGGTGCTTTACACTACAGTTTAAACTGCAACATTAACACCCCTCCTTCAGAGTGCAGGCACTATACTTCCCATCTCCAGGACTCAAGTCCGGCCTGCCGGTTTCCCTGAACCCCTTCATAAATGTTACTTTGCTCACACTCCAACAGCACGTCAAGTATTAAAAACCATTTGTCTCCATTCACTCCTATCAAACACGCTCACGCATGCCTGCTGGAATACATTCTGAATACATTCACCTCCTCCATACTCTCTCCCTCCAATCTGATATCCAATCTTTCATCACCTAATCTTTTTGTTATCCTCATAACCTTACTCTTTCCTGTATTCACTTTTAATTTTCTTCTTTTGCACACCCTACCAAATTCATCCACCAATCTGTGCAACTTCTCTTCAGAATCTCCCAAGAGCACAGTGTCATCAGCAAAGAGCAACTGTGACAACTCCCACTTTATGTGTGATTCTTTATCTTTTAACTCCACGCCTCTTGCCAAGACCCTCGCATTTACTTCTCTTACAACCCCATCTATAAATATATTAAACAACCACGGTGACATCACACATCCTTGTCTAAGGCCTACTTTTACTGGGAAATAATCTCCCTCTTTCCTACATACTCTAACTTGAGCCTCACTATCCTTGTAAAAACTCTTCACTGCTTTCAGTAACCTACCTCCTACACCATACACCTGCAACATCTGCCACATTGCCCCCCTATCCACCCTGTCATACGCCTTTTCCAAATCCATAAATGCCACAAAGACCTCTTTAGCCTTATCTAAATACTGTTCACTTATATGTTTCACTGTAAACACCTGGTCCACACACCCCCTACCTTTCCTAAAGCCTCCTTGTTCATCTGCTATCCTATTCTCCGTCTTACTCTTAATTCTTTCAATAATAACTCTACCATACACTTTACCAGGTATACTCAACAGACTTATCCCCCTATAATTTTTGCACTCTCTTTTGTCCCCTTTGCCTTTATACAAAGGAACCATGCATGCTCTCTGCCAATCCCTAGGTACCTTACCCTCTTCCATACATTTATTAAATAATTGCACCAACCACTCCAAAACTATATCCCCACCTGCTTTTAACATTTCTATCTTTATCCCATCAATCCCGGCTGCCTTACCCCCTTTCATTTTACCTACTGCCTCACGAACTTCCCCCACACTCACAACTGGCTCTTCCTCACTCCTACAAGATGTTATTCCTCCTTGCCCTATACACGAAATCACAGCTTCCCTATCTTCATCAACATTTAACAATTCCTCAAAATATTCCCTCCATCTTCCCAATACCTCTAACTCTCCATTTAATAACTCTCCTCTCCTATTTTTAACTGACAAATCCATTTGTTCTCTAGGATTCCTTAACTTGTTAATCTCACTCCAAAACTTTTTCTTATTTTCAACAAAATTTGTTGATAACATCTCACCCACTCTCTCATTTGCTCTCTTTTTACATTGCTTCACCACTCTCTTAACCTCTCTCATTTTCTCAATATACTCTTCCCTCCTTGCATCACTTCTACTTTGTAAAAACTTCTCATATGCTAACTTTTTCTCCCTTACTACTCTCTTTACATCATCATTCCACCAATCGCTCCTGTTCCCTCCCGCACCCACTTTCCTGTAACCACAAACTTCTGCTGAACACTCTAACACTACATTTTTAAACCTATTGCCTATGCTCTCATTAGCCCATCTATCCTCCAATAGCTGTTTATATCTTACCCTAAGTGCCTCCTCTTCTAGTTTATAAACCTTCACCTCTCTCTTCCCTGATGCTTCTATTCTCCTTGTATCCCATCTACCTTTTACTCTCAGTGTAGCTACAACTAGAAAGTGATCTGATATATCTGTGGCCCCTCTATAAACATGTACATCCTGAAGTCTACTCAACAGTCTTTTATCTACCAATACATAATCCAACAAACTACTGTCATTTCGCCCTACATCATATCTTGTATGCTTATTTATCCTCTTTTTCTTAAAATATGTATTACCTATAACTAAACCCCTTTCTATCCAAAGTTCAGTCAAAGGGCTCCCATTATCATTTACACCTGGCACCCCAAACTTACCTACCACACCCTCTCTAAAAGTTTCTCCTACTTTAGCATTCAGGTCCCCTACCACAATTACTCTCTCACTTGGTTCAAAGGCTCCTATACATTCACTTAACATCTCCCAAAATCTCTCTCTCTCCTCTGCATTCCTCTCTTCTCCAGGTGCATACACGCTTATTATGACCCATTTCTCGCATCCAACCTTTACTTTAATCCACATAATTCTTGAATTTACACATTCATATTCTCTTTTCTCCTTCCATAACTGATCATTCAACATTACTGCTACCCATTTCTTTGCTCTAATTCTCTCAGATACTCCAGATTTAATCCCATTTATTTCCCCCCACCGAAACTCTCCTACCCTCTTCAGCTTTGTTTCACTTAGGGCAAGGACATCCAACTTCTTTTCATTCATAACATCAGCAATCATCTGTTTCTTGTCATCCGCACTACATCCACGCACATTCAACCATCCCAGTTTTATAAAGTTTTTCTTCTTCTCTTTTTTAGTAAATGTCTACAGGAGAAGGGGTTACTAGCCCATTGCTCCCGGCATTTTAGTCGCCTCATACGACACGCATGGCTTACGGAGGAAAGATTCTTTTCCACTTCCCCATGGACAATGGGAGAAATAAAGAGGAACAAGAGCTATTTAGAAAAAGAAGAAAAACCTAGATGAATGTATATATATATGCATGTGCGTGTCTGTGAAGTGTGACCAAAGTGTAAGTAGGAGTAGCAAGATATCCCTGCTATCTAGCGTGTTTATGAGACAGAAAAAGAAACCAGCAATCCTACCATCATGCAAAACAGTTACAGGTTTCTGTTTCACAGTCATCTGGCAGGACGGTAGTACCTCCCTGGGTGGTTGCTGTCTACCAACCTACTACCTTCATGTCTACCAACCTACTACCTATATATATATATATATATATATATATATATATATATATATATATATATATATATATATATATATATATATATATATATATATATATATATTTTATTATCACACTGGCCGATTCCCACCAAGGCAGGGTGGCCCGAAAAAGAAAAACTTTCACCATCATTCACTCCATCACTGTCTTGCCAGAAGGGTGCTTTACACTACAGTTTTTAAACTGCAACATTAACACCCCTCCTTCAGAGTGCAGGCACTGTACTTCCCATCTCCAGGACTCAAGTCCGGCCTGCCGGTTTCCCTGAATCCCTTCATAAATGTTACTTTGCTCACACTCCAACAGCACGTCAAGTATTAAAAACCATTTGTCTCCATTCACTCCTATCAAACACGCTCACGCATGCCTGCTGGAAGTCCAAGCCCCTCGCACACAAAACCTCCTTTACCCCCTCCCTCCAACCCTTCCTAGGCCGACCCCTACCCCGCCTTCCTTCCACTACAGACTGATACACTCTTGAAGTCATTCTGTTTCGCTCCATTCTCTCTACATGTCCGAACCACCTCAACAACCCTTCCTCAGCCCTCTGGACAACAGTTTTGGTAATCCCGCACCTCCTCCTAACTTCCAAACTACGAATTCTCTGCATTATATTCACACCACACATTGCCCTCAGACATGACATCTCCACTGCCTCCAGCCTTCTCCTCGCTGCAACATTCATCACCCACGCTTCACACCCATATAAGAGCGTTGGTAAAACTATACTCTCATACATTCCCCTCTTTGCCTCCAAGGACAAAGTTCTTTGTCTCCACAGACTCCTAAGTGCACCACTCACTCTTTTTCCCTCATCAATTCTATGATTCACCTCATCTTTCATAGACCCATCCGCTGACACGTCCACTCCCAAATATCTGAATACATTCACCTCCTCCATACTCTCTCCCTCCAATCTGATATTCAATCTTTCATCACCTAATCTTTTTGTTATCCTCATAACCTTACTCTTTCCTGTATTCACCTTTAATTTTCTTCTTTTGCACACCCTACCAAATTCATCCACCAATCTCTGCAGCTTCTCTTCAGAATCTCCCAAGAGCACAGTGTCATCAGCCAAGAGCAGCTGTGACAACTCCCACTTTGTGTGTGATTCTTTATCTTTTAACTCCACGCCTCTTGCCAAGACCCTCGCATTTACTTCTCTTACAACCCCATCTATAAATATATTAAACAACCACGGTGACATCACACATCCTTGTCTAAGGCCTACTTTTACTGGGAAAAAATTTCCCTCTTTCCTACATACTCTAACTTGAGCCTCACTATCCTCGTAAAAACTCTTCACTGCTTTCAGTAACCTACCTCCTACACCATACACTTGCAACATCTGCCACATTGCCCCCCTATCCACCCTGTCATACGCCTTTTCCAAATCCATAAATGGCACAAAGACCTCTTTAGCCTTATCTAAATACTGTTCACTTATATGTTTCACTGTAAACACCTGGTCCACACACCCCCTACCTTTCCTAAAGCCTCCTTGTTCATCTGCTATCCTATTCTCCGTCTTACTCTTAATTCTTTCAATTATAACTCTACCATACACTTTACCAGGTACACTCAACAGACTTATCCCCCTATAATTTTTGCACTCTCTTTTATCCCCTTTGCCTTTATACAAAGGAACTATGCATGCTCTCTGCCAATCCCTAGGTACCTTACCCTCTTCCATACATTTATTAAATAATTGCACCAACCACTCCAAAACTATATCCCCACCTGCTTTTAACATTTCTATCTTTATCCCATCAATCCCGGCTGCCTTACCCCCTTTCATTTTACCTACTGCCTCACGAACTTCCCCCACACTCACAACTGGCTCTTCCTCACTCCTACAAGATGTTATTCCTCCTTGCCCTATACACGAAATCACAGCTTCCCTATCTTCATCAACATTTAACAATTCCTCAAAATATTCCCTCCATCTTCCCAATACCTCTAACTCTCCATTTAATAACTCTCCTCTCCTATTTTTAACTGACAAATCCATTTGTTCTCTAGGCTTTCTTAACTTGTTAATCTCACTCCAAAACTTTTTCTTATTTTCAACAAAATTTGTTGATAACATCTCACCCACTCTCTCATTTGCTCTCTTTTTACATTGCTTCACCACTCTCTTAACCTCTCTCTTTTTCTCCATATACTCTTCCCTCCTTGCATCACTTCTACTTTGTAAAAACTTCTCATATGCTAACTTTTTCTCCCTTACTACTCTCTTTACATCATCATTCCACCAATCGCTCCTCTTCCCTCCTGCACCCACTTTCCTGTAACCACAAACTTCTGCTGAACACTCTAACACTACATTTTTAAACCTACCCCATACCTCTTCGATCCCATTGCCTATGCTCTCATTAGCCCATCTATCCTCCAATAGCTGTTTATATCTTACCCTAACTGCCTCCTCTTTTAGTTTATAAACCTTCACCTCTCTCTTCCCTGATGCTTCTATTCTCCTTGTATCCCATCTACCTTTTACTCTCAGTGTAGCTACAACTAGAAAGTGATCTGATATATCTGTGGCCCCTCTATAAACATGTACATCCTGAAGTCTACTCAACAGTCTTTTATCTACCAATACATAATCCAACAAACTACTGTCATTTCGCCCTACATCATATCTTGTATACTTATTTATCCTCTTTTTCTTAAAATATGTATTACCTATAACTAAACCCCTTTCTATACAAAGTTCAATCAAAGGGCTCCCATTATCATTTACACCTGGCACCCCAAACTTACCTACCACACCCTCTCTAAAAGTTTCTCCTACTTTAGCATTCAGGTCCCCTACCACAATTACTCTCTCACTTGGTTCCAAGGCTCCTATACATTCACTTAACATCTCCCAAAATCTCTCTCTCTCCTCTGCATTCCTCTCTTCTCCAGGTGCATACACGCTTATTATGACCCACTTCTCGCATCCAACCTTTACTTTAATCCACATAATTCTTGAATTTACACATTCATATTCTCTTTTCTCCTTCCATAACTGATCATTTAACATTACTGCTACCCCTTCCTTTGCTCTAACTCTCTCAGATACTCCAGATTTAATCCCATTTATTTCCCCCCACTGAAACTCTCCTACCCCTTTCAGCTTTGTTTCGCTTAGAGCCAGGACATCCAACTTCTTTTCATTCATAACATCAGCAATCATCTGTTTCTTGTCATCCGCACTACATCCACGCACATTTAAGCATCCCAGTTTTATAAAGTTTTTCTTCTTCTCTTTTTTAGTAAATGTATACAGGAGAAGGGGTTACTAGCCCATTGCTCCCGGCATTTTAGTCGCCTCATACGACACGCATGGCTTACGGAGGAAAGATTCTTTTCCACTTCCCCATGGACAATAGAAGAAATAAAAAAGAACAAGAGCTATTTAGAAAAAGGAGAAAAACCTAGATGTATGTATATATATATATGCATGTGCGTGTCTGTGAAGTGTGACCAAAGTGTAAGTAGGAGTAGCAAGATATCCCTGTTATCTAGCGTGTTTATGAGACAGAAAAAGAAACCAGCAATCCTACCATCATGCAAAACAGTTACAGGTTTTTGTTTCACAGTCATCTGGCAGGACGGTAGTACTTCCCTGGGTGGTTGCTGTCTACCAACCTACCAACCTATATATATATATATATATATATATATACATATATATATATATATATATATATATATATATATATATATATATATATATATATATATATATATATATATATATACAATATCGTACCGATTAGGTAAATCTTGCGATTTGGGCTTAAATAGCTACGCTCTTCTTGCCGAATAAGGTAAGCACACACACATACACACACACACACACACACACACACACACACACACACACAGACACACACACACACACACACACACACACACACACACACACACACACACACACACACACACACACACACACACACACACACACACACACACACAAGGAATCGTTCAAGACCCTGTACACTGTGTACGTCAGGTCCATATCGGAATATGCAGCGCCACTTTGGAACCCACACCTAGCCAAGCACGTAAGGAAACTAGAGAAATTGCAAAGGTTTGCAACTAGACTGGTCCCGGAGCAAAAGGGTATGTGCTACTAGATGAGGTTAAGAGAAATCGACCTGACGACAGTGGAGGACAGGGGAGATAGGGGGGATTTGATAACGACGTACAAAATACTGAAAGGAACTGACAAGGTGGACAGAGACAGGATGTTCCAGAGATGGGACACAGCAACAAAGGGTCACAGTTGGAAGTTGAAGTCTCAGATGAATTACAAGGATGTTAGGAAGTATTTCTTTAGTCACAGGGTTGTCTGGAAGTGGAATAGTCTGGGAAATGATGTAGTGGAGGCAGGATCCATATATAGCTAGCTTTAAGAAGCTGTATGATAAAGCTCATGGAGCGGGAAGAGTGACCTAGCAGCTGCGAGCGAAGAGGCGGGGCCAAGAGCTGTGATTCGACCTCTGCAGCTACAACTAGGTGAGTACACACACTCACACACACACACACACACACACACACACACACACACACACACACACACACATACACACACACACATACACACACACACATCACAAACACACACGCACACACACTCACACACACACACACACACACACACACACACACACACACACACACACACACACACACACACACACACACACGCGCGCGCGCGCGCGCCACTCACACACGGGATATAACATTTGAAAGGCCCTTCGGTGCTAGTGATTACATGGTCCTGATTTTCGAATACCTTGTGTAAAGTGAAGCAGAACATGGAGGTGAGAAGATAATTCCTCTGAGGTACAGTGGGGAAGAAAGCCAGAGGGACAGACAGAGAATGAGATATTATGGAATGTTTCCGGAAAGTGCCTGTCTCAATTCATTTGTAGTTTTTCCTGACCCTTGTTCGCTTGTATTCGCCTTATTAGTTTGATTTCGTCTGCGAACAGAGATACCTCTGACTATCCCTTCTGCTATATCATTCACATGTACAAGAAACAGCATTAACCCTAGGACTGATCCATGTGGAGCCCCACTCCTCACACATGTACCCATTCGAACACCTCCTCACGTACCATCACTGCGTTGTTGGTTTTTACTGTGTTAAAAGCTTTTTTACAGTCCAACAAAATGCCTTGTCGTAGAACTCTAGTAGGCTTGTGACACAGGATTTTTCCCTCCCTGAAACCGTGCTGGTTGCCCTGTGTGAACCCACTACTCTCTAGGTGCTCCATCACTGTTATCCTGATAATCTTCTCCATAACTTCACATTTAGTAAACCTCGCAACATAGAGACATTAAAACACAAATAACTGACACGCTACTTAGGATATTAATCACATTCTTGTTACAATATCCTGTTACAGTATCCTCACTGGAGAGAAATATCTATGGTGTACATGATAGTCTGAAGACTATAGACTATTTATAAGACTATAATAGAATCACACAGGAAAGTCGCTGAAGCAGTGAAAAACAGTTATTTAGTCTCTGCAGTGTTATAAGTATCGACTGAACTTGATGTGGTCATTTTTAAACACAGTTTCGAAAGTAGGTATGGTAGAGCCTAAGAGGCCAGGAACCAATAACGTGATCGACTGAAGGCAGAGCCAGGAGCTGTGACTTGAACTCCACGAACAACATTTAGTAATTACATACGATTTCTCTGACACACACACAAACACACATGCTCCTCGGGAGAGAGGGGAAGGCAATGTTTGTGTGTTAACCTAAATTACGAAAATGGCTAATATCTGGTCACGAGGGAGTGAGACAGTGAGAAAAGCGGAGGATGGGAGGAAGGATGAGAGAATGGAAGGGAGAGAAGGAACTGAGTGAAGGAGGGACGGAGGAAGGAGGAGGTCGAGTAGAAGATGGAAAGAGAAGGTTTGATATGAATTGATAGGGAAGAGGGAGGAGTAAAAAGTTGAAAGAAGGAAGCTAGGAAGGAATAAATGAAGGGATGGAAGAATGGAAGAGACTGAGAATAAAGAGAATGTATGAAGGGAGAGAGATTTATGGAAGGAGGAAGGGGAATAGGAGTGATAGGATATGTTTTCTGGTTCATAAGCCTGGAAATTAAATCTCTGGAGAACAAAAAAAAATCAAGAGAAATCCCCTAGAAACAACAAAGAAAGAGACGGAAGGAATGTGGCAAATCTCACCAGCCGCTGGAATACCAGCTGGGATTCCAGCCTCTCAGGAATGTAAATAGGAACACAGCACCTGGCTTGTCATGCCCATATAATGGTTATAGGGTCACAACAGCGTTCATCTGTTTAATTACCACAAAGAGAGAGGAAGTATGAGGAGGAAGCGAAACTGCTTATTTATGCAGAAGGAAATAGATGGGGCGCAAAAGGAAATTAGGGAGACAAACAGATATTTGATAGAAAATAAGCGATTAACAGATGAAAAATTGGGCAACTCTTTAGAATTCAGCTCAACCGGGTTCAGATGAGCTGCTACTCGACGTGCAGCATGAGGTGTAATGTTTGTGTGAGACTGTGCAGTTATAAATAATAGCTACTAATTAAAGCAAAGAAATAAGGTAAAAAGCAATGAGGAACATTGAGATATAAGGAAAAATTTCTTGCTTGCACAAGTAAATATGATTTATCACACAAATCAAGCCATGGTTTAATTTGAAGAACTCAGACATGTCCGATACATGCCACATGTATGTTTCAAAATAGTCTGTGCTGACAGAAACAACAGAATGAAAACACTAAGCAATAAAGAAGGGATTTAGAGGACGAAGGAATTGACATAAAATCAGTTTGTAATTTCTTGAAGGGTAGGAAAAACTGATCTTAGGTGTGTGTACTGACTTCCGAACTAAGATAAATAAAAACATTATTTACTCCTAATAACATCAGTATGTTAAACTGATATTTGTTTAGGTCATCTACGTTTTAATAGTTTTGGAACACTAAATTTTAACATAGATTATTGACTCAGCAAACAAAAATACTGGGAAATAATATTCTACATCAAAGGAAGCTATAGTTCACTTAGGCAATATAATTTGTACAACGTTTTAACGAAGTAAAAGTAATCGTCAGTAATACAGTAATTAGCAGCAACTGCTGCCAAAATTGGAATGAAATGTAAACACAGACACCACAGTTAAAATGATCTTCAGAACTACAATATCCCCACCTGCCCCTCAGAGTGCTGGCACTCTACTGTCCCTCAGAGTGCTGGCACTCTACTGTCCCTCAGAGTGCTGGCACTGTACTTTCCACCTCCAGCACTCAAGTCTGGTTAGTCCAACTTAGTCCTTGTGGTAGAAAGTAGAGTGCTTGAGCTTTGAATGAGTGCTGGAATATTTTAGTTCTCAGAAAAACTGTAGCTTACCTATAATCGCTTCAGGAGCTTACTGTCCTGATCGACCAAGCTGTTGGTGAAAGCTGCTTGAGGCCCAACATATGCACCACAGCCCGGCAGATCAGAAACTGATTTGAGGAATTTGACGGGTTCTCTCCTAAAGACACCCAGGGATTTGCTGGTAATCTCCCTTTTGCATGAAGGGATGGTATTGAAGAGTCGTGGTCCCTTTGCACTTACTAAGTTCTCTCGCTGTACTCCCCGCTCTCCTGTTTTTCACTAGAGGTTTGCTGAAACGTCTGTCAGGCCTCTTATTATATGCAGTGATTTCGGTGTGCAGATCTGGGACCAATCACTCCAGAATCTTCCAGGTGTAGATTATCATGTATCTTTCTCGTTTACATTTTAAGGAGTACAGTTCAAGGGATTTCAGTGGCTCTCAGTAATCTATGTGCTTGACTGAGTTTATACGAGTTGTAAACGATGTCTGTATACATATTTTTTTCAGTTGTGCAGCTTCACCTGCCTTTAAGTGGGCCGCTACCACACAGCAATATTCCAGCCAAGAGAGAACAAGTGACCCTGAGAGTGTCATCATTGGCTTGGCATCTTTAGTTCTGAAAGCTCTAGTTATCCATCCTGTCATTTTTTGTGCAGTCCATCAACCTTGGACTATTTCCCCAAGGTCTGATTGCATCATCTTTACCTCACCAACACTCCTATTGCCTACAGCACATTCTCCTCTTGAAGAGGCCTACCGCGAAGGCGAAATGTTTCAACACTATCGTCTCCCCTTCCCACCTTTCTTTCGCAAGGGTCCTGTAGATACTGGCTCCAATATCGACTCTTGTAGTTAGCCTCTTTTTGATCAAGTCCTTAATATTAGGTGAGTGTGGAGCTCGTTGCTGCACTGAGGATGTTATAAGCTAGGGCTCAAGGGATGTTGCTAGCGACATTGATGACGGGGAGGAGAACGTATCTGGTTCTTACTTTCCACAGACTGAGATAAAGAACGGGAAAAACGTAGAATTATGCCAGTTTTGGTTTTTGTGTCATGATGCGAATGGAAGAGTAAGAGGTCGTCCTCCTTGGTTAGTTTCTCATATACTTCGCAGCTAATTTATCACTGCCATGTTTAAGAGGGCATCTACAAACATAGATCGAAATCGTACATTTTACTGTGAGCTCCACATTGTTAATAACGTGTAGAGCGGACTAAATGTAGCTCCGTAGGACAACCACGTTGTTGGTGCTGGGGATGACTGGTCGGATGTGTTCTGAGTAAGCTTTACTGAGATCAAAATGCCAATAACAGAGATTTGCTCAGCGACAGGTGTTTTTTCTCCCATAACTGTTGTCCCTCTCATGACTCAGAGATAATAATTGTTATGAGCCCCAACATAGTTACATTTTTGTAACTAAGAGACAAGAGATAAAATAACATTGTGCCAAAATACAATATAATTTCCAATAATGCAATGGTAAATAGTACATAGTTGTATATTACTAATATAGAGAACTTCATAATTTGTTTAATTAACAAAAGTAGTGGGAATTAGGTATCAATACTGTGTGTGTGTGTGTGTGTGTGTGTGTGTGTGTGTGTGTGTGTGTGTGTGTGTGTGTGTGTGTGTGTGTGTGTGTGTGTGTGTGTGTGTGTGTGTGTGTGTGTGTGTGTGTGTGTGTGTGTGTGTGTGTGTGTGTGTGTGTGTGTGTGTGCGCGTGTGTGTGTGTGTGTGTGTGTGTATGTGTGTGTGTGTGTGTGTGTGTGTGTGTGTGTGTGTGTGCGTGTGTGTGTGTGTGTGTGTGTGTGTGTGTGTGTACTCACCTAGTTGTACTCACCTAGTTGAGGTTGCAGGGGTCGAGTCCAAGCTCCTGGCCCCGCCTCTTCACTGGTCGCTACTAGCTCACTCTCCCTGAACCATGAGCTTTATCGTACCTCTGCTTAAAGCTATGTATGGATCCTGCCTCCACTACATCGCTTCCCAAACTTTTCCACTTCCTGACTACTCTGTGGCTGAAGAAATACTTCCTAACATCTCTTTGATTCATCTGTGTCTTCAGCTTCCAACTGTGTCCCCTTGTTGCTGTGTCCAGTCTCTGGAACATCCTGTCTTTGTCCACCTTGTCAATTCCTCTCAGTATTTTGTAAGTCATTATCATGTCCCCCCTATCTCTCCTGTCCTCCAGTGTCGTCAGGTTGATTTCCCTTAACCTCTCCTCATAGGACATACCTCTTAACTCTGGGACTAGTCTTGTTGCAAACCTTTGCACTTTCTCTAGTTTCTTTACATGCTTGGCTAGGTGTGGGTTCCAAACTGGTGCCGCATACTCCAATATGGGCCTAACGTACACGGTGTACAGGGTCCTGAACGATTCCTCATTAAGATGTCGGAATGCTGTTCTGAGGTTTGCCAGGCGCCCATATGCTGCAGCAGTTATTTGGTTGATGTGCGCTTCAGGAGATGTGCCTGGTGTTATACTCACCCCAAGATCTTTTTCCTTGAGTGATGTTTGTAGTCTCTGGCCCCCTAGACTGTACTCCGTCTGCGGTCTTCTTTGCCCTTCCCCAATCCTCATGACTTTGCACTTGGTGGAATTGAACTCCAGGAGCCAGTTGCTGGACCAGGTCTGCAGCCTATCCAGATCCCTTTGTATTTCTGCCTGGTCTTCGATCGACTGAACTCTTCTCATCAACTTCACGTCATCTGCAAACAGGGACACCTCGGAGTTTATTCCTTCCGTCATGTCGTTCACAAATACCAGAAACAGCACTGGGACCCCGCTGGTCACAGGTGCCCAATCTGACACCTCGCCACGTACCATTACTCGCTACTGTCTTCCTGACAAGTATTCCCTGATCCATTGCAGTGCCTTCCCTGTTATCCCTGCTTGGTCCTCCAGTTTTTGCACTAATCTCTTGTGTGGTACTGTGTCAAACGCCTTCTTGCAGTCCAAGAAAATGCAATCCACCCACCCCTCTCTCTCTTGTCTTACTGCTGTCACCATGTCATAGAACTCCAGTAGGTTTGTGACACAGGATTTCCCGTCTCTGAAACCATGTTGTCTGCTGGTGATGAGATCATTCCTTTCTAGATGTTCCACCATTCTTCTCCTGACAATCTTTTCCATGATTTTGCATGCTATACATGTCAGTGACACTGGTCTGTAGTTTATTGCTTCATGTCTGTCTCCTTTTTTAAAGATTGGAACCACATTTGCTGTCTTCCATGCCTCAGGCAATCTCCCTGTTTCGATAGATGTATTGAATATTGTTGTTAGGGGTACACATAGCGCCTCTGCTCCCTCTCTCAGGACCCATGGAGAGATGTTATCTGGCCCCATTGCCTTTGAGGTATCTAGCTCACTCAGAAGCCTCTTCACTTCTTCATCGGTTGTGTGTACTGTGTCCAGCACATGGTGGTGTACCCCACCTCTCCGTCTTTCTGGAGCCCCTTATGTCTCAACTGTGAACACTTCTTTGAATCTCTTGTTGAGTTCCTCACATACTTCACGGTCATTTCTTGTTGTCTCTCCTCCTTCCTTCCTTAGCCTGATTACCTGGTCCTTGACTGTTGTTTTCCTCCTGATGTGGCTGTATAACAGCTTCGGGTCAGATTTGGCTTTCGCTGCTATGTCGTTTTCATATTGTCGTTGGGCCTCCCTTCTTATCTGTGCATATTCGTTTCTGGCTCTATGACTGCTCGCCTTATTCTCCTGGGTCCTTTGTCTTCTATATTTCTTCCATTCCCTAGCACACTTGGTTTTTGCCTCCTTGCACCTTCGGGTGAACCATGGGCTCATCATCCCTTTTTCATTATTCCTGTTTCCCATGGGTACAAACCTCTCTTCAGCCTCCTTGCACATTGTTGCTACATATTCCATCATCTCATTAAGTGGCTTCCCTGCCAGTTCTCTGTCCCACTGAACCTCGTTCAGGAAGTTCCTCATTCCCATGTAGTCCCCTTTCCTGTAGTTTGGTTTTATTCGTCCTGGCCTTCATGCTTCCCCCTCCACTTGTAGCTCTACTGTGTATTCGAAGCTCAAAACCACATGATCGCTGGCCCCAAGGGGTCTTTCATATGTGATGTCCTCAATATCTGCACTGCTCAAGGTGAATACTAAGTCCAGTCTTGCTGGCTCATCCTCTCCTCTCTCTCTTGTAGTGTCCCTTTCGTGTTGGTACATGAACTTTTCCAGTACCACCTCCATCATCTTAGCCCTCCATGTATCTTGGCCCCCATGTGGCTCCAAATTCTCCCAGTCGATCTCCTTGTGGTTAAAGTCGCCCATGATCAGGAGCTTTGCCCTGCATGGTGGCCTGGTGGTTAACGCTCTCGCTTCACACGGTGAGGGCCTGGGTTCGATTCCCAGCCAGAGTAGAAACATTGGACGTGTTTCTTTCCACCTGTTGTCTATGTTCCCCATCAGTAAAATGGGTACCTGGGTGTTAGTCGACTGGTGTGGGTCGCATCCTGGGACACTGACCTAAGGAGGTCTGGTCACAGACCGGGCCGCGGGGGCGTTGACCCCCGGAACTCTCTCCAGATAAACTCCAGATAATGCATGAGCTCTTCTGGCCACTGCAGCCAGTGTGTCAACCATAACTCTATTGCTCTCGTCATACTCATGCCCTGGTCTCTTAAATATTGGGACTACATTAGCTGTCTTCCATTTCTCAGGTAGTTGCCCAGTTTCAAGGGATGTGTTGAAGATTGTGCTTAGAGGCACGCACAGCATCTCTGCTCCTTCTCTAAGGACCCATGGGGAGATGTTGTCGGATCCCATCGCCTTTGAGGTGTGTATGTGTGTGTGTGTGTGTGTGTGTGTGTGTACTCACCTATTTGTACTCACCTATTTGTGGTTGCAGGGGTCGAGTCTTAGCTCCTGGCCCCGCCTCTTCACCGGTTGCTACTGGGCCCTCTCTCTCCCCGCTCCATGAGCTTTATCAAACCTCGTCTTAAAACTGTGTATGGTTCCTGCCTCCACTACGTCATTTTCTAGGCTATTCCACTGCCTTACAACTCTATGACTGAAGAAATACTTCCTAATATCTCTCTGACTCATTTGTGTCTTCAACTTCCAATTGTGGCCTCTTGTTTCTGTGTCCCCTCCCTGGAACATCCTGTCTTTGTCCACCTTGTCTATTCCACGCAGTATTTTATATGTCGTTATCATGTCTCCCCTGACCCTCCTGTCCTCCAGTGTCGTCAGGCCGATTTCCCTTAATCTTTCTTCATAGGACATTCCCCTTAGCTCTGGAACTAACCTTGTCGCAAACCTTTGTACTTTCTCTAGTTTCTTGACGTGCTTTATCAAGTGCGGGTTCCAAACAGGTGCTGCATACTCCAGTATGGGCCTGACATACACGGTGTACAGTGTCTTGAACGATTCCTTACTAAGGTATCGGAATGCTGTTCTCAGGTTTGCCAGGCGCCCATATGCTGCAGCAGTTATCTGGTTGATGTGTGCTTCCGGAGACATGCTCGGTGTTATACTCACCCCAAGATCTTTCTCCTTGAGTGAGGTTTGCAGTCTTTGGCCACCTAGCCTATACTCTGTCTGTGGTCTTCTGTGCCCTTCCCCTATCTTCATGACTTTGCATTTGGCAGGATTAAATTCGAGAAGCCATTTGCTGGACCAGGTGTCCAGTCTGTCCAGGTCTCTTTGAAGTCCTGCCTGGTCCTCATCAGATTTAATTCTCCTCATTAACTTCACATCATCTGCAAACAGGGACACTTCTGAGTCTAACCCTTCCATCATGTCGTTCACATATACCAAAAATAGCACTGGTCCTAGGACCGACCCCTGTGGGACCCCGCTCGTCACAGGTGCCCACTGTGATACATCATTACGTACCATGACTCGTTGTTGTCTCCCTGTCAGGTATTCTCTGATCCATTGCAGTGCCCTTCCCGTTATATGCGCCTGATGCTCTAGCTTCTGCACTAATCTCTTGTGAGGAACTGTGTCAAAGGCCTTCTTGCAGTCCAAGAAGATGCAATCAACCCACCCCTCTCTCTCGTGTCTTACTTCTGTTATTTTATCATAAAACTCCAGAAGGTTTGTGACACAGGATTTGCCTTCCATGAATCCGTGCTGGTTGGCATTTATACTCTTGTTCCGTTCCAGGTGCTCCACCACTCTCCTCCTGATAATCTTCTCCATAATTTTGCATACTATACACGTCAATGACACAGGTCTATAGTTTAGTGCCTCTTTTCTGTCTCCTTTTTTAAAAATGGGAACTACATTTGCCGTCTTCCATACCTCAGGTAGTTGCCCAGTTTCCAGGGACGTGTTGAAGATTGTGGTAAGTGGCATGCACAACATATCTGCTCCCTCTCTAAGGACCCACGGGGAGATGTTGTCCGGTCCCATTGCCTTTGAGGTATCGATGTCCCTTAGCAGTTTCTTCACCTCCTCCTCATCTGTATGTATGTCGTCCAACACTTGTTGGTGTATTCCTTGCTGGTGTCCCCATCTGGTCTGTCCCCCCAGAGTCCTTCCTGTCTCTACTGTAAATACTTCCTTAAATCTCGTGTTGAGCTCCTCACATACCTCTTGATCGTTTCTTGTGAGTTCTCCACCTTCTTTCCTCAGCCTTATCACCTGGTCCTTGACTGTTGTCTTCCTCCTAATGTGGCTATACAGCAGTTTCGGGTCAGATTTGACTTTCGATGCTATGTCGTTTTCAAACTGTCGCTGGGCCTCCCTCCTTATCTGTGCATACTCGTTTCTGGCTCTTCTACTAATCTCCTTGTTTTCCTGGGTCCTATGCCTCCTGTACCTTTTCCATTCTCTGTTGCACTTAGTTTTTGCCTCCCTACACCTTCGGGTAAACCAAGGACTCGTTTTGGTCTTCCTATTATTTCTGTTTCCCTTGGGAACAAAACTTTCCTCTGCCTCCTTGCACTTTGTTGCCACATATTCCATCATCTCGTTTACTGATTTTCCTACCATTTCTCTGTCCCACTGAACCTCCTGCAGGAAGTTTCTCATACCTGTGTAGTCCCCCCTTTTATAGTTTGGCCTGACCCCTTCAGTTCCTGTTACCTTCTCCACTTGTAACTCTACTATATAATCAAAACTCAGAACCACATGATCGCTAGCTCCAAGGGGCCTCTCGTAAGTGATGTCCTCAATGTCTGAACTGCTCAGGGTGAACACAAGATCCAGTCTTGCTGGCTCATCCTCCCCTCTCTCTCTGGTTGTGTCCCTGACATGTTGATGCATGTGGTTTTCAAGTACCACATCCATCATCTTGGCTCTCCATGTTTCGGGACCCCCATGTGGCTCCAGGTTTTCCCAGTCGATCTCCCTGTGGTTGAAATCACCCATTACCAGTAACTTTGCTCTGCTCGAGTGAGCTCTTCTTGCCACCTCAGCCAGTGTGTCCACCATCACCCTGTTGTTTTCTTCGTACTCCTCTCTTGGCCTCCTGCAGTTCTGTGGTGGGTTATACATCACTCCAATGACTACTTTATGTTCTCTGGACTGAATTGTACCTACAATGTAGTCTCTTTCTCCAATCATGTCCATGCCTTCCATTTCCTCAAATCCCCATCGGTGTTTTATGAGCAGTGCAACCCCTCCTCCCCCTCTACTCCTTCTATCTTTCCTCAGGATCTGATATCCCATTGGGAAGATTGTGTCTGTTATTGTCTCAGCGAGTTTTGTTTCTGTGACTGCTATGATGTCTGGGGATTTTTCACTGATTCTTTCGTTCCACTCCTCATGTTTATTCGTTATTCCATCCGCGTTTGTGTACCAAACTTTCAGTTTCTTTTCTATCATTGTGGTCATGCAAGAATATTGGGGTTGGGGGAGCGAGATCCTTGGTGGGGGCCTATATGTGGCTGTGGTGTAGGTGGGGTTTGTGATGATGGGGGTGGGGTCAGAATGCCCATAAGGGACAGCTGTTGGGGTGAGGTTTGTGATATGGGGGTTGGTGGCAGAGGGAACAGTGAGTGGGTTGTAGTATAGGTTGCTCAGTTGCGTTGGGAATGTCGTGGTTGGAGTTTTTTGGTGGGAGATTCTGTGGGGTGTGTTTGCCCTTCCTCCTGTGTCTGGGTCCTGCTCATCTTCGTCATTGCCTCTCGTTCCTCCTTGCATCTCTGTACCCTCTCTTTCAGTGTAGTCCTTTCTTCTTGTGTTCTGTCGCGGTCGAGGTATACTCTCTGGTACCCCTGTTTGTCCCTCAGTCTTGCTTTCTCTTGCAGAATCCTGGTTCGAACTGATTCTTCCTTGAAAATTACTTTGACAGGCCGTATCCTTCCACTCGCAAACCACCCAATTCTCTGAAAATTTGTCACCTGGGTCATATCGCCCTCACCTATTGTTTTCATGATGCCTTCAATCATTTTTTTCTCCTCCTGTTTTATTTCTTCAAAGTTGGCCCCCTTGGCTTCTTGGAGCCCGTGCACAAAAACTGACCTCGCCCTTTCCTCCTCCCACTGAGTCTCCATCTGCTTCCTCTGAGGCATTTTATTTCCTTCCATTGACATGTTCTTGCCTTCAGTCCCTGTCATATCTGAAACTTTTATTCTCAGTGAACTGTCTTTCATAACCAGCTGTCCCTTGCTACTGCAGTTGGCTGTTAGAATCTCTGCATATAGCATACCTTCATTGTCTTCGGACCTGTCATTTGATCTTAATGTACTCCTCGTCTTTTCCCTGGCCCCACGTGGGTCTGATAAGGCCTTCGCGTATGGCATGTCTCCGTTGTTGCTTACCATCCCCTTGTCTGCACTTGACAATGAATTTCCTGATGTCACACCTGAATTGTCATTTGTCTCTCTAATCTGTTTCAGGCTTTGCAGTTTCTCTTCTAAGCACTGTATCCTAGCTTCTGCTGCTAAGACCTTTACCTCCCACTTCCTGCACTCCTCAGCTATCCGCACCTCCATTTTCTTACCAAGCTCTACTATCTTCCTTCCCCACTCTTCCTCCCTTTTTTGGAGCTCTAACTCCCAGTTTTTCCTCCCTGGTTCGTCTACCAGATCTCTGGATTTCCGTCCTCTAGGGCCACCCATATTTTTTTTTTTTACCACAGACAGAAGGCTAGAGGAAGGAGAGGGTGCGAGGGGGAGAAAGAAAGGGTAGAAAGAGGGAGAGAGAGGAGAGGGAAAGGGTAGAAAGAGGGAGAGAGAGGAGAGGGAAAGGGTAGAAAGAGGGAGTGAGAGGAGAGAGTATGGGGGTGAGGGATAAAACCAAGGGTGAGAGAGAGAAATGTGAGGGGGGAGAGAAAGGGTAGAGAGAGGGAGAGAGAGAGGGAGAGAGAGAGGGAGAGAGAGAGAGAGAGAGAGAGAGAGAGAGAGAGAGAGAGAGAGAGAGAGAGAGAGTCAGAGACAGAGAAAGGAGGGTGAGGGAAAAGGCTATGAGAGAGAGAAATGCAAGGGAGGGGTAGAAATATAGAAAAAGGGAGATGGAGAGAGAAGCCTATAGAGAGAGAGAGAGAGAGAGAGAGAGAGAGAGAGAGAGAGAGAGAGACAGACAGACAGACAGAGAAAGGAGGGTGAGGGAAAAGGCTATGAGAGAGAGAAATGCGAGGGAGGGGTAGAAATATAGAAAAAGGGAGATGGAGAGAGAAGCCTAGAGAGAGAGAGAGAGAGAGAGAGAGAGAGAGAGAGAGAGAGAGAGAGATAGAGAGAGAGAGAGAGAGAGAGAGAGTGAGAGAGAGAGAGAGAGAGTGAGAGAGAGAGAGATGTCACAGACAGAGAGAGAGAGAGAGAGAGAGAGAAAGGAGAGAGAGAGAGAGAGAGAGAGAGAGAGAGAGAGAGAGAGAGAGAGAGACAGAGAGAGAGACAGAGAGAGAGACAGAGAGAGAGTGACAGAGACAGAGACAGAGAAAGGAGGGTGAGGGAAAAGGCTATGAGAGAGAGAAATGCGAGGGAGGGGTAGAAATATAGAAAAAGGGAGATGGAGAGAGAAGCCTATAGAGAGAGAGAGAGAGAGAGAGAGAGAGAGAGAGAGAGAGAGAGAGAGAGAGAGAGAGAGAGAGAGAGAGAGGGAGAGAGTGAGAGAGAGAGAGAGAGAGTAGGGGGACGGGGAGGGAAAAAGGCTATGAGAGAGAGAAACGAGGGAGGGGGGAGAGAGAAAGATAGGAGGGAGGGGGGAGGGTGAAGGCAAGAGCGGGGAGGGGAAAGGTCTGTGGGGGAGGGAAAGGTGTGTGTGTGTGTGTGTGTGTGTGTGTGTGTGTGTGTGTGTGTGTGTGTGTGTATGTGTGTGTGTGTGTGTGTGTGTGTGTGTGTGTGTGTGGTGTGAGTGTGTGTGTGTGTTGTGTGTGTATGTGTGTGTGTATGTGTGTGTTTATGTAAGCAGTCCTTATTTCTGTATGTACTACATATGTTTTGCATATGTACCCAATCTCTTGGTTCCCACTGTACTATCTTGTGCCTAAAATTACGTTCAATTCTGTATGCTAGGCTTCGCTAGGCTACCTCTCATACTAGGCTATCTATCATTAACTGCTGAACTCTCCTAAACCTCAATAAATTCTATTAAATGCCAGTAAATGTTGCTTATTCTAATTCTGATAGCTCGAGGAGAGTGACCCCCAATTTCCAGCTAGAGACTGGTGCTGACCCCATGCAACTCAAACTAGGTGAATATTACTTGCGGCTGGCATTGGAGTAATGTTGTCGTCCTCCTGGGTCCCAGTATGAAAGTGCTTGATGCTTCTCGGTAATTTTACCACAAACTTCCTGTAGGCACTGTGGTCTCTAGCTCATCTAATTTTTTCACTCACTCACTGTATTTACTGACACATCTATACATATCTCTTATCTCCCTGGTCTTGAGTCGCACTTATTCTTCAAAATACCCCACTGCGTTATTATGGCAACACTAGGCCTGACACAACCGTTCACCTTCCTTCCAACGGCCCCCACTAAACATTAAGTCACTATTTCCTTTGTTTTCTTTTCTGTGATCACTTATATTTCCTTTTTTCGGGGCTTAAGTGATTATATGCACTCTTACGCGTGCACACGCCTATATCCCACACTCTATTCCTTATGGCACAGTCAGAAATTACCCCCAAAACACGAGCTCAAACCGCGTGACTTCTCCACGGGTGTGTGTGTGTGTGTGTGTGTGTGTGTGTGTGTGTGTGTGAGTGTGTGTGTGTGTATGTGTGTGTGTGTGTGTGTGTGTGTGTGTGTTTGTGTGTGTGTGTGTGTGTGTGTGTGTGTGTGTGTGTGTGTGTGTGTGTGCTTGTGAACGTGTGTGTGAATGCGTGTGTGTGTGTGTGTGTGTGTGTGTGTGTGTGTTTGAGTGCTTGTGTGTGTATGTGTGTGTGTATGGATGTATTCACCTAGTTGTACTCACCTAGTTGAGGTTGCAGGGGTCTAGTCCTAGCTCCTGGCCCCGCCTCTTCACTGGTCGCTACTAGGTCACTCTCCCTGAACCATGAGCTTTATCGTACCTCTGCTTAAAGCTATGTATGGATCCTGCCTCCACTACATCGCTTCCCAAACTATTCCACTATTGCCCTCGTCATACTCTTGCCTTGGCCTTCTGCTGTTCTGTGGTGGGTTATACATCACTGCAATTATCACCTTGGGACCTCCAGAGTGAAGCGTTCCCGCTATGCAATCACTTTCTTCTCCGCTGTCTCCTCTCTCCAGCTCATCAAAATTCCATCGGTGTTTGATCAGCAACGCCACTCCTCCCCCCTCCCTGCTCCTTCTGTCTTTCCTCAGGATCTGGTATCCCGTTGGGAAGATGGCATCTGTTATCATACCTGTAAGCTTGGTTTCTGTGATTGCTATGATGTCTGGTGATGCCTCTTTGACTGTTTCGTGCCACTCCTCCCACTTGTTTGTTATTCCATCAGCGTTTGTGTACCATACCTTCAGTTTCCTTTCCAACACTGTGGTTTGGGGGGCCTGTGGGGGTGGGAGACCTGGTAGCATACTGTGGGATTCTATGGTTGGGGGTTGGGTGGAAGCTGTGGGTATGGATTGTATTGTGTGTTGGGATGGTGTGATAGGTTGTGGGGTTCTGAGGATAGTTGTGTGTGTGCTTGCTCTTGCTGCTCTGTTCTGCTCTGACTGACCTCTGCTGGTTCCATCCTTGTCTCCTTTCCTAGCTCCTTTCGCTTTTTTGTCCTCTCCCTCAGCTGCTGTCTCTCTTTTTGTGTTCTGTCTCTCTCTAGGAACACCTTCTTGTACTCAACCGTGGTTTTTCTTGGAGGATCCTGTTCCGCACTGTTTCTGTCCTGAGAATCAGCTTGATCGGTTGGTTTCTCCCCTTCAAGTACCCCCCTATTCTCTGAAAATTTACAATCTCGTCCATGTCTTCTCCCCCTATTTCCGTGATGATTTTCTCAATCTCCTTTCTTTCTTCCTGCCGTCTTTCAGTGTGTGTCCTTTCCTCTCTCTCCCGAAGCCCATGGATAAACACTGATTTTGCCCTTTCCTCCTCCCATTGCCTCTCCTCTGTGACTCTGGTTCCTGTCTGTATGTGGCCATTTTCTCCCTTGATTTTTGCAGTGGCTCTTGGTAGCATGGTTGTGCCTCAGCATTCGACTTATCTCCCTCTCCATCTGCACCCATCTGCTCTTCCCTTCCACTCCCTGGCCCTTCTATGCAGGCTGATAGGACCTTAGCATATTTCATATCTCTTTCCTTCCTGTTCAGCCTCTCAGCTTCGTATGGTGTGTCTTCTCTGGTCACTACCCCTGAGACTTGCTTCAGCCTGTTTACCTCAAATTCTAGGACCTTTACCCTGGCTACTGCAGTTTCGACTTGTGCCTCCCAATTCTTCGTCTCTTTCTCCAACCTCTTTTCCCATTTCACAGAGAGCTCTTTCTCCATTTTTTTCAGAAAGCTCTCCTAATTTTCTCTCCCATTCTTGCTCTATCCTTTTCCACTGCTCCTCCATCCATTCCTCCCTACCAGTACTATTGTCATCTGATCCCTGATTCCTGCGAGTCCCAACCATTTTTTTTTTTTTAGTAAAAGAGAAAGTGAAAAGAAAAAGGGGAGAGAGTGAGAGAGAGGGAGAAAGAGAGAGAAGGGAAGGATAGAAGGAGGGGAAAAGGGGGAGAAAGTGAGAGAGAGAGGGAAAAGGTAAGAGAGAGAGGGGAGTGACAAGGGAAGAGAGGGAGAGAGAGAGAAGGAGAGGGAGGGAGAGGGAGAGAGAGGAAGAGAGAGGAAGAGAGAGGAAGAGAGAAAGAGTGAGAGGAAAAGAGAGAGGAAGAGAGAGAGGAAGAGGGAGAGGAAGAGAGGATGAGAGAAAGGGGAGAGAGAGAAAGAGAGAGACAGAGAGAGAGAGAGAGAGAGAGAGAGAGAGAGAGAGAGAGAGAGAGAGAGAGAGAGAGAGAGAGAGAGAGAGAGAGAGAGAGAGAGAGGAAGAGAGAGGAGAGGGAGAGAGGCAGGGGGGGAAGGAAGGGTTAGAGGCTCACTTCACAGGAAGGTGTGAAATCCTGTATATGGGTGTGTGTGTATGTCTATATGTGTATGTGTGTGTGTGTGTGTGTGTGTGTGTGTGTGTGTGTGTGTGTGTGTGTGTGTGTGTGTGTGTGTGTGTGTGTGTGTTTATGTGTGTGTGCATGTGTGTGTGTTTGTGTGTGTGTACTCACCTATTTGTACTCACCTATTTGTGGTTGCAGGTGTCGACTCACAGCTCCTGGCCCCGCCTCTTCGCTGATTGCTACTAGGTCCTCTCTCTCCCTGCCCCATGAGCTCTATCATACCTCGCCTTAAAACTATGTATGGTTCCTGCCTCCACTACATCACTTTCTAGGCTATTCCATGGCCTGACTACTCTATGACTGAAGAAATACTTCCTAACATCCCTTTGATTCATCTGAGTCTTCAACTTCCAATTGTGACCTCTTGTGTCTGTGTCCCATCTCTGGAACATCCCGTCTTTGTCCACCTCGTCTATTCCGCGCAGTATTTTATATGTCGTTATCATGTCTCCCCTGACCCTCCTGTCCTCCAGTGTCGTCAGGCCGATTTCCCTCAACCTTTCTTCATAGGACAATCCCCGTAGCTCTGGGACTAGTCTTGTTGCAAACCTTTGCACTTTCTCTAATTTCTTGACGTGCTTGACTAGGTGTGGATTCCAAACTGGTGCTGCATACTCCAGTATGGGCCTGACGTAGATGGTATAGAGAGTCTTAAACGAATCCTTACTGAGGTATCGGAACGCTATCCGTAGGTTTGCCAGGCGCCCGTATGCTGCAGCAGTTATCTGATTGATGTGCGCCTCAGGAGATATGCTCGGTGTTATACTCACCCCCAGATCTTTTTCCTTGAGTGAGGTTTGCAGTCTTTGGCCATCTAAACTATATTGTGTCTGCGGTCTTCTTTGCCCTTCCCCCAATCTTCATGACTTTGCATTTGGCAGGGTTAAATTCAAGGAGCCAGTTGCTGGACCAGGCTTGTAGCCTGTCCAGGTCACTTTGTAGTCCTGCCTGATCCTCGTCCGATTTGATTCTTCTCATTAACTTCACATCATCTGCAAACAAGGACACTTCTGAGTCTATCCCTTCCGTTATGTCGTTCACATATACCAAGAACAGCACAGGTCCTAGGACTGACCCCTGTGGAACCCCGCTTGTCACAGGCGCCCACTCTGACACCTCGTCGCGTACCATGACTCGTTGTTGCCTCCCTGTCAGATATTCTCTGATCCATTGCAGTGCCTTTCCTGTTATGTGTGCCTAGTCCTCTAGCTTTTGCAGTAACCTCTTGTGAGGAACTGTGTCGAAGGCCTTCTTGCAGTCCAAAAATACGCAGTCGATCCACCCCTCTCTCTCTTGTCTTACTTCTGTCACCTTGTCATAAAACTCTAGTAGGTTTGTGACACAGGATTTTCCTTCCCTGAAACCGTGCTGGTTGTCATTTATACACTTGTTTCTTTCCAGGTGCCCCACCACTCTCCTCCTGATGATCTTCTCCATGACCTTGCATACTATACACGTTAGTGATACAGGTCTGTAGTTTAGTGCCTCATGTCTGTCTCCCTTTTTAAAAATTGGGACTACATTTGCCATTTTCCATACCTCAGGGAGTTGCCCAGTTTCAAATGATGTGTTGAAGATCTTTGTTAATGGCTCACACAATATCTCTGCTCCCTCTTTAAGGACCCATGGAGAGATGTTGTCTGGTTCCACCGCCTTTGAGGTGTCAAGTTCGCATAGCAGCTTCTTCACCTCCTCCTTGGTTATATGTACCTCATCCAGCACTTGCTGGTGTGCCCCCCTGTTCTGATTTCTTGGAGTCCTACTGGTTTCGACTGTGTGTGTGTGTGTGTGTGTGTGTATGTGTGTGTGTGTGTGTGTGTGTGTGTGTGTGTGTGTGTGTGTGTGTGTGTGTGTGTGCTCGTGTGTATGTGTGCCCCCACTTCTAAGTATTCATACTGCTAATAAATATCAGTAGTAATACATGTATTTCTAAAACTACCAACAGTGATTCTAGCACTAATCACTTCTACTTATAAAACACAGAAAGTAATTAGGCTGTAAAATTTAGCTTGTCTCAGCTTCTAGGAGTGTCTGACGTCACCCTCACTAGGCTTCCCCTCGCTAGGCTGCTCCTCGCTAGTCAACACTATCTTCATCTTATCTATGCTATTTCTGCTCTAATTCTGGTAATAATTTGCAGGAGTGAGTTACCAGTATCTACAGTGACGCAAGGCCAGGATTCAGAACCCCACAACAACCCCAACAGGTGAGTGATACTTGCGCTGGCAGAGGTGCGATGACAAGTTGCCATATGCTGATGACGTAGCCGTCGTACATACGCCTTCTATCACGATTTTGAAAACTCTTCACCCAATGTTTATAACCATATATGCTCATACATCTCACGCCCCTCAAGTGATTTCACTTATGATAGAATACGCTTCACTTACATTAGAATACACTTCACATTCGGTGTTACACTTTATATGTATAATGTCACACAACTGTTGTGACGTCACTGCTTCAGCAGGCCTACTGCCACCTTCCCTTGTTATATATTTTATTTTTTCCTTTCTACTTTTGCTTATTAATTTTCACTCTCACTGCATGGTGCCCCACATTTCACTTGTTATCCAATCTCTAGAAATTCTTGAACACCCACTTCCACACTCACTTGAATCTTCGTATATTTGAATCTGTGTAGCAACAGAAGCCTACTAGCCACTAACAGTTTGAAACTTTGAAATATTAATGATTTCAGCCTTCCTCTCGACTTTTTTTAACTAATAACTTTAGTTACAACTCGTAGGATTGTTCACTGACGTTGTCACTACCACTAATTACTGTTAGCAGTTACTGCACGCCTTAAAAACACTAAAGTTCTCAGAGCCTTGTGTGTGTGTGTGTTTGTGTGTGTGTGTATGTTTGTGTGTGTGTGTGTGTGTGGGCATATGTGTATTTGTGTGTGAGTGTGTATGCTTGTTTGCATGCATGCGTGTGTGTGTGTACTCACCTAGTTGTACTCACCTAGTTGAGGGTGCAGAGGTCGAGTCCAAGTTCCTGGCCCCGCCTCTTCACTGGTCGCTACTAGGTCACTCTCCCTGAACCATGAGCTTTATCGTACCTCTGCTTAAAGCTGTGTATGGATCATGCCTCCTATGTGTGTGTGTGTGTTTGTGTGTGTGTGTGTGTGTGTGTGTGTGTGTGTGTGTGTGTGTGTGTGTGTGTGTGTGTGTGTGTGTGTGTGTGTGTGTGACAGTGTGACAGTGTGTGTGTGTGTGTGACAGTGTGTGTCTGTGTGTGACAGTACTCACCTAGTTGTACTCACCTAGTTGAGGTTGCGGGGGTCGAGTCCGAGCTCCTGGCCCCGCCTCTTCACTGATCGCTACTAGGTCACTCTCCCTGAGCCGTGAGCTTTATCATACCTCTGCTTAAAGCTATGTATGGATCCTGCCTCCACTACATCGCTTCCCAAACTATTCCACTTACTGACTACTCTGTGGCTGAAGAAATACTTCCTAACATCCCTGTGGTTCATCTGTGTCTTCAGCTTCCAACTGTGTCCCCTTGTTACTGTGTCCAATCTCTGGAACATCCTGTCTTTGTCCACCTTGTCAATTCCTCTCAGTATTTTGTATGTCGTTATCATGTCCCCCCTATCTCTCCTGTCCTCCAGTGTCGTCAGGTTGATTTCCCTTAACCTCTCCTCGTAGGACATACCTCTTAGCTCTGGGACTAGTCTTGTTGCAAACCTTTGCACTTTCTCTAGTTTCTTCACGTGCTTGGCTAGGTGTGGGTTCCAAACTGGTGCCGCATACTCCAATATGGGCCTAACATACACGGTGTACAGGGTCCTGAATGATTCCTTATTAAGATGTCGGAATGCTGTTCTGAGGTTTGCAAGGCGCCCATATGCTGCAGCAGTTATTTGGTTGATGTGCGCTTCAGGAGATGTGCCTGGTGTTATACTCACCCCAAGATCTTTTTCCTTGAGTGAGGTTTGTAGTCTCTGACCCCCTAGACTGTACTCCGTCTGCGGCCTTCTTTGCCCTTCCCCAATCTTCATGACTTTGCACTTGGTGGGATTGAACTCCAGGAGCCAATTGCTGGACCAGGTCTGCAGCCTGTCCAGATCCCTTTGTAGTTCTGCCTGGTCTTCGATCGAGTGTATTCTTCTCATCAACTTCACGTCATCTGCAAACAGGGACACCTCAGAGTCTATTCCTTCCGTCATGTCGTTCACAAATACCAGAAACAGCACTGGTCCTAGGACTGACCCCTGCGGGACCCCGCTGGTCACAGGTGCCCACTCTGACACCTCGCCACGTACCATGACTCGCTGCTGTCTTCCTGACAAGTATTCCCTGATCCATTGTAGTGCCTTCCCTGTTATCCCTGCTTGGTCCTCCAGTTTTTGCACCAATCTCTTGTGTGGAACTGTGTCAAACGCCTTCTTGCAGTCCAAGAAAATGCAATCCACCCACCCCTCTCTCTTTTGTCTTACTGCTGTCACCATGTCATAGAACTCCAGTAGGTTTGTGACACAGGATTTCCCGTCCCTGAAACCATGTTGGCTGCTGTTGATGAGATCATTCCTTTCTAGGTGTTCCACCACTCTTCTCCTGATAATCTTCTCCATGATTTTGCATACTATACATGTCAGTGACACTGGTCTGTAGTTTAATGCTTCATGTCTGTCTCCTTTTTTAAAGATTGGGACTACATTTGCTGTCTTCCATGCCTCAGGCAATCTCCCTGTTTCGATAGATGTATTGAATATTGTTGTTAGGGGTACACATAGCGCCTCTGCTCCCTCTCTCAATACCCATGGGGAGATGTTATCTGGCCCCATTGCCTTTGAGGTATCTAGCTCACTCAGAAGCCTCTTCACTTCTTCCTCGGTTGTGTGCACTGTGTCCAGCACTTGGTGGTGTGCCCCACCTCTCCGTCTTTCTGGAGTCCCTTCTGTCTCCTCTGTGAACACTTCTTTGAATCTCTTGTTGAGTTCTTCACATACTTCACGGTCATTTCTTGTTGTCTCTCCTCCTTCCTTCCTTAGCCTGATTACCTGGTCCTTGACTGTTGTTTTCCTCCTGATGTGGCTGTACAACAGTTTCGGGTCAGATTTGGCTTTCGCTGCTATGTCATTTTCATATTGTCTTTGGGCCTCCCTTCTTATCTGTGCATATTCGTTTCTGGCTCTACGACTGTTCTCCTTATTCTCCTGGGTCCTTTGCCTTCTATATTTCTTCCATTCCCTAGCACACTTGGTTTTTGCCTCCCTGCACCTTTGGGTAAACCATGGGCTCATCCTGGCTTTTTCATTAATCCTGTTACCCTTGGGTACAAACCTCTCCTCAGCCTCCTTGCATTTTGTTGCTACATATTCCATCATCTCATTAACTGGCTTCCCTGCCAGTTCTCTGTCCCACTGAACCCCGTTCAGGTAGTTCCTCATTCCTGTGTAGTCCCCTTTCTTGTAGTTTGGCTTCATTCGTCCTGGCCTTCCTGCTTCTCCCTCCACTTGTAGCTCTACTGTGTATTCGAAGCTTAAAACCACATGGTCACTGGCCCCAAGGGGTCTTTCATATGTGATGTCCTCGATATCTGCACTACTGAAGGTGAATACTAAGTCCAGCCTTGCTGGTTCATCCTCTCCTCTCTCTCTTGTAGTGTCCCTTACGTGTTGGTACATGAAGTTCTCCAGTACCACCTCCATCATCTTAGCCCTCCATGTATCTTGGCCCCCATGTGGGTCCAAGTTCTCCCAATCGATCTCCTTGTGGTTAAAGTCACCCATGATCAGGAGCTTTGCCCTGCATGCATGAGCTCTTCTGGCCACTCTAGCCACTGTGTCAACCATCGCTCTATTGCTCTCGTCGTAC
>NW_027195342.1:0-5000 GCF_038502225.1 Cherax quadricarinatus | reverse complement strand
CTTCTTGTGTTCTGTCGCGGTCGAGGTATAATCTCTGGTATCCCTGTTTGTCCCTCAGTCTTGCTTTCTCTTGCAGAATCCTGGTTCGAACTGATTCTTCCTTGAAAGTTACTCTGACAGGCCGTATCCTTCCACTCGCAAACCACCCAATTCTCTGAAAATTTGTCACATGGGTCATATCGCCCTCACCTATTGTCTTCATGATGCCTTCAATCATTTTTTTCTCCTCCTGTTTTATTTCTTCAAAGTTGTCCCCCTTGGCTTCTTGGAGCCCATACACAAAAACTGTGTTTGTACTCACCTAATTGTACTCACCTAATTGTGGTTGCAGGGGTGAAGACTCAGCTCCTGGACCCGCCTCTTCACTGATCATTACAAGGTCCTCTCCCTCTCTGCTTCCTGCGCTTTGTCATACCACCTCTTAAAGCTATGTATGGTTTCTGCCTCCACTACATCACTTGCTAGGCTATTCCACTTTCTGACGACTCTGACTGAAGAAATACTTCCTAACATCCCTGTGACTCGTCTGAGTCTTCAGCTTCCATTTGTGACCCCTTGTTTCTGTGTCCCCTCTCTGGAACATCCTGTCTTTGTCTACCTTATCTATTCCAAGCAGTATTTTGTATGTCGTTATCATGTCTCCCCTGACCCTAAGGTACCTAGGGATTGGGAGAGAGCATTCATTTAGAGTGTAAAAAGTATAAGGGTATAAGTGTGTTTAGTATACCTGGTAAAGTGAATGGTAGAGTTATTATTGAAAGAATTAAGAGTAAGACGGAGAGCAAGGGGTGTGTAGACCAAGTGTTTACAGTGAAATATATAGGTGAACAGTAGTATTTAGATAAGGGTAAAGACGTTTTTGAGGCATTTATGGATTTGGAAAAGGCGTATAATGAGTGGGGGGGGGACAGTGTGGCAGATGTTGCAAATGTATGGAATAAGAGGTAGGTTACTGAAAACAGTGACTAGTTAATGATCCTGGTAGTGACTAGTTAATGGTTCTGGTAGTGACTAGTTAATGATCCTGGTAGTGGCTAGTTAATGATCCTGGTAGTGACTAGTTAATGATCCTGGTAGTGACTAGTTAATGATCCTGGTAGTGGCTAGTTAATGATCCTGGTAGTGACTAGTTAATGATCCTGGTAGTGACTAGTTAATGATCCTGGTAGTGGCTAGTTAATGATCCTGGTAGTGAATAGTTAATGATCCTGGTAGTGACTAGTTAATGATTCTGGTAGTGACTAGTTAATGATCCTGGTAGTGACTAGTTAATGATCCTGGTAGTGACTAGTTAATGATCCTGGTAGTGACTAGTTAATGATCCTGGTAGTGGCTAGTTAATGATCCTGGCAGTGGCTAGTTAATAATCCTGTTAGTGGCTAGTTAATGATCCTGGTAGTGACTAGTTAATGATCCTGGTAGTGACTAGTTAATGATCCTGTTAGTGACTAGTTAATGATCCTGGTAGTGACTAGTTAATGATCCTGGTAGTGACTAGTTAATGATCCTGGTAGTGACTAGTTAATGATCCAGGTAGTGGCTAGTTAATGATCCTGGTAGTGGCTAGTTAATGCTCCTGGTAGTGACTAGTTAATGATCATGGTAGTGACTAGTTGATGATCCTGGTAGTGGCTAGTTAATGATCCTGGTAGTGACTAGTTAATGATACTGGTAGTGACTAGTTAATGATCCTGGTAGTGACTAGTTAATGATCCTGGTAGTGGCTAGTTAATGATCCTGGTGGTGACTAGTTAATGATCCTGGTAGTGGCTAGTTAATGATCCTGGTAGTGACTAGTTAATGATCCTGGTAGTGACTAGTTAATGATCCTGGTAGTGACTAGTTAATGATCCTGGTAGTGACTAGTTAAGGATCCTGGTAGTGACTAGTTAATGATCCTGGTAGTGACTAGTTAATGATCCTTGTAGTGACTAGTTAATGATCCTGGTAGTGACTAGTTAATGATCCTGGTAGTGACTAGTTAATTATCCTGGTAGTGGCTAGTTAATGATACTGGTAGTGACTAGTTAATGATCCTGGTAGTGACTAGTTAATGATCCTGGTAGTGACTAGTTAATGATCCTGGTAGTGGCTAGTTAATGATCCTGGTAGTGACTAGTTAATGATCCTGGTAGTGACTAGTTAATGATCCTGGTAGTGACTAGTTAAGGATCCTGGTAGTGACTAGTTAATGATCCTGGTAGTGACTAGTTAATGATCCTTGTAGTGACTAGTTAATGATCCTGGTAGTGACTAGTTAATGATCCTGGTAGTGACTAGTTAATGATCCTGGTAGTGACTAGTTAATGATACTGGTAGCGACTAGTTAATGATCCTGGTAGTGGCTAGTTAATGATCCTGGTAGTGACTAGTTAATGATCCTGGTAGTGACTAGTTAATGATCCTGGTAGTGACTAGTTAAGGATCCTGGTAGTGACTAGTTAATGATACTGGTAGTGACTAGTTAATGATCCTGGTAGTGACTAGTTAATGATCCTGGTAGTGACTATTTAATGATCCTGGAAGTGACTAGTTAATGATCCTGGTAGTGGCTAGTTAATGATCCTGGTAGTGACTAGTTAATGATCCTGGTAGTGACTAGTTAAGGATCCTGGTAGTGACTAGTTAATGAATCTAGTAGTGACTAGTTAATGATCCTGGTAGTGAATAGTTAATGATCCTGGTAGTGACTAGTTAAGGATCCTGGTAGTGACTAGTTAATGATTCTAGTAGTGACTAGTTAATGATCCTGGTAGTGACTAGTTAATGATCCTGGTAGTGACTAGTTAAGGATCCTGCTAGTGACTAGTTAATGATTCTAGTAGTGACTAGTTAATGATTCTAGTAGTGACTAGTTAATGATTCTAGTAGTGACTAGTTAATGATCCTGGTAGTGAATAGTTAATGATCCTGGTAGTGACTAGTTAATGATCCTGGTAGTGACTAGTTAATGATCCTGGTAGTGACTAGTTAAGGATCCTGGTAGTGACTAGTTAATGATTCTAGTAGTGACTAGTTAATGATCCTGGTAGTGACTAGTTAATGATCCTGGTAGTGACTAGTTAAGGATCCTCGTAGTGACTAGTTAATGATTCTAGTAGTGACTAGTTAATGATTCTAGTAGTGACTAGTTAATGATCCTGGTAGTGACTAGTTAATGATCCTGGTAATGACTAGTTAATGATCCTGGTAGTGACTAGTTAATGATCCTGGTAGTGACTAGTTAATGATCCTGGTAGTGGCTAGTTAATGATCCTGGTAGTGACTAATTACTGATCCTGGTAGTGACTAGTTAATGATTCTAGTAGTGACTAGTTAATGATTCTAGTAGTGACTAGTTAATGATCCTGGTAGTGACTAGTTAATGATCCTGGTAATGACTAGTTAATGATCCTGGTAGTGACTAGTTAATGATCCTGGTAGTGACTAGTTAATGATCCTGGTAGTGGCTAGTTAATGATCCTGGTAGTGACTAATTACTGATCCTGGTAGTGACTAGTTAATGATCCTGGTAGTTACTAGTTAATGATCCTGGTAGTGACTAGTTAATGATCCTGGTAGTGACTAGTTAATGATCCTGGTAGTGACTAGTTAATGATTCTGATAGTGACTAGTTAATGATCCTGGTAGTGACTAGTTAATGATCCTGGTAGTGACTAGTTAATGATCCTGGTAGTGACTAGTTAATGATTCTGATAGTGACTAGTTAATGATCCTGGTAGTGACTAGTTAATGATCCTGGTAGTGACTAGTTAATGATCCTGGTAGTGACTAGTTAATGATTCTGATAGTGACTAGTTAATGATCCTGGTAGTGACTAGTTAATGATTCTGATAGTGACTAGTTAATGATCCTGGTAGTGACTAGTTAATGATCCTGGTAGTGACTAGTTAATGATTCTGATAGTGACTAGTTAATGATCCTGGTAGTGACTAGTTAATGATCCTGGTAGTGACTAGTTAAGGATCCTCGTAGTGACTAGTTAATGATTCTAGTAGTGACTAGTTAATGATTCTAGTAGTGACTAGTTAATGATCCTGGTAGTGACTAGTTAATGATCCTGGTAATGACTAGTTAATGATCCTGGTAGTGACTAGTTAATGATCCTGGTAGTGACTAGTTAATGATCCTGGTAGTGACTAGTTAATGATCCTGGTAGTGACTAGTTAATGATCCTGGTAGTGACTAGTTAATGATCCTGGTAGTGACTAGTTAATGATCCTGGTAGTGACTAGTTAATGATCCTGGTAGTGACTAGTTAATGATCCTGGTAGTGACTAGTTAATGATTCTGATAGTGACTAGTTAATGATCCTGGTAGTGACTAGTTAATGATCCTGGTAGTGGCTAGTTAATGATCCTGGTAGTGACTAGTTAATGATCCTGGTAGTGACTAGTTAATGATCCTGGTAGGACCCAAAAGTCCTCATAAGTTTCAGTCTCACATGTGCAGGTTATTTATGTATGTATAATTTTTAAATGCATACATGTATAAAGCAGTAATGTTGAATGATCAGTTATGGAAGGAGAAAAGAGAATATGAATGTGTAAATTCAAGAATTATGTGGATTAAAGTAAAGGTTGGATGCGAGAAGTGGGTCATAATAAGCGTGTATGCACCTGGAGAAGAGAGGAATGCAGAGGAGAGAGATTTTGGGAGATGTTAAGTGAATGTATAGGAGCCTTTGAACCAAGTGAGAGAGTAATTGTGGTAGGAGACCTGAATGCTAAAGCAGGAGAAACTTTTAGAGAGGGTGTGGTAGGTAAGTTTGGGGTGCCAGGTGTAAATGATAATGGGAGCCCTTTGATTGAAATTTGTATAGAAAGGGGTTTAGTTATAGGTAATACATATTTTAAGAAAAAGAGGATAAATAAATATACAAGATATGATGTAGGGCGAAATGACAGTAGTTTGTTGGATTATGTATTGGTAGATAAAAGACTGTTGAGTATACTTCAGGATGTACATGCTTATAGAGGGGCTGCAGATATATCAGATCA